>NC_079212.1:49718131-50018131 GCF_029633865.1 Lampris incognitus | reverse complement strand
TGACTGCAGGTACCCCCACCCTTATAGACAATACAGTGACTGCAGGTACACCACCCTTACAAACAATACAGTGACTGCAGGTACCCCACCCTTATAAACAATGCAGTGACTGCAGGTACCCCACCCTAGTAAACAAGTCAGTGATACAGGTACGCCACCCTTATAAACAATACAGTGACTGCAGGTATCCCCACCCTCATAAACAATACAGTGACTGCAGGTACACCACCCTTATAAACAATTCACTGACTGCAGGTTCCCCCACCCTTATAGACAATACAGTGACTGCAGGTACCCCACCCTTATAAACAATACAGGGACTGCAGGTACCCCACCCTTATGAACAATACAGTGGCTGCAGGTACCCCACCCTTGTAAACAGCACAGTGATGCAGGTACCCCCACCCTTATAAACAATACAGTGACTGCAGGTACCCCAACCTTATAAACAATACAGTGACTGCAGGTACCCCACCCTTATAAACAATACAGTGACTGCAGGTATCCCCATCCTTAAAAACAATTCACTGACTGCAGGTACCCCCACCTTTAGAGACAATACATTGACTGCAGGTACCCCACCCTCATAAACAATTCAGTGACTGCAGGTACCCCAACCCTTATAAACAATACAGTGACTGCAGGTACCCCACCCTTATAAGCAACACAGTGATGCAGGTACCCCACCCTTATAAACAATACTGTGACTGCAGGTACCCCACCCTTGTAAAAACACAGTGATGCAGGTACTCCCACCCTTATAAACAATACAGTGACTGCAGGTACCCCAACCTTATAAACAATACAGTGACTGCAGGTACCCCACCCTTATAAACAATACAGTGACTGCAGGTATCCCCATCCTTATAAACAATTCACTGACTGCAGGTACCCCCACCTTTAGAGACAATACAGAGACTGCAGGTACCCCACCCTTATAAACAATTCAGTGACTGCAGGTACCCCACCCTTATAAACACTACAGTGACTGCAGGTACCCCACCCTTATAAACAACACAGTGATGCAGGTACCCCACCCTTATAAACAATACAGTGACTGCAGGTACACCACCCTTATAAACAATTCACTGACTGCAGGTACCCCCACCCTTATAAACAATACAGTGACTGCAGGTACCCCACCCTTATGAACAATACAGTGACTGCAGGTACCCCCACCCTTATAAACAATACTGGGGCTGCAGGTACCCCACCCTTATAAACAATACAATGACTGCAGGTACCCCACCCTTATAAACAATACAGTGACTGCAGGTACCCCACCCTTATAAACAATACAGTGACTGCAGGTACACCACCATTGTAAACAATTCACTGACTGCAGGTACCCCCACCCTTATAGACAATACAGTGACTGCAGGTACCCCGCCCTTATAAACAATACAGGGACTGCAGGTACCCCAACCTTATAAATGATACAGTGGCTGCAGGTACCCCACACTTATAAACAACACAGTGATGCAGGTACCCCCACCCTTATAAACAATACAGTGACTGCAGGTACCCCATCCTTATAAACAATACAGTGACTGCAGGTATCCCCACCCTTATAAACAATTCACTGACTGCAGGTACCCCCACCTTTAGAGACAATACAGTGACTGCAGGTACCCCACCCTTATAAACAATACAGTGACTGCAGGTACCCCACCCTTATAAACAATACAGTGTCTGCAGGTACCCCACCCTTATAAACAACACAGTGATGCAGGTACCGCACCCTTATAAACAATACAGTGACTGCAGGTATCCCCACCCTTGTAAACAATACAGTGACTGCAGGTACACCACCCTTATAAACAATTCACTGACTGCAGGTACCCCCACCCTTAGAGACAATACAGTGACTGCAGGTACCCCAGCCTTATAAACAATACAGTGACTGCAGGTACCCCACCCTTATAATCAATACAATGACTGCAGGTACCCCACCCTTATGAACAATACAGTGACTGCAGGTACCCCCACCCTTATAAACAATTCAGTGACTGCAGGTACCCCCACCCTTATAGACAATACAGTGACTGCAGGTACCCCACCCTTATAAACAATACAGGGACTGCAGGTACACCAACCTTATAAACAATTCACTGACTGCAGGTACCCCCACCCTTATAAACAATACAGTGACTGCAGGTACCCCACCCTTATGAACAATACAGTGACTGCAGGTACCCCCACCCTTATAGACAATACAGTGACTGCAGGTACACCACCCTTATAAACAATACAGTGACTGCAGGTACCCCACCCTTATAAACAATGCAGTGACTGCAGGTACCCCACCCTTGTAAACAAGTCAGTGATACAGGTACGCCACCCTTATAAACAATACAGTGACTGCAGGTATCCCCACCCTCATAAACAATACAGTGACTGCAGGTACACCACCCTTATAAACAATTCACTGACTGCAGGTTCCCCCACCCTTATAGACAATACAGTGACTGCAGGTACCCCACCCTTATAAACAATACAAGGACTGCAGGTACCCCACCCTTATAAACAATACAGTGGCTGCAGGTACCCCACCCTTGTAAACAGCACAGTGATGCAGGTACCCCCACCCTTATAAACAATACAGTGACTGCAGGTACCCCAACCTTATAAACAATACAGTGACTGCAGGTACCCCACCCTTATAAACAATACAGTGACTGCAGGTATCCCCATCCTTAAAAACAATTCACTGACTGCAGGTACCCCCACCTTTAGAGACAATACATTGACTGCAGGTACCCCACCCTCATAAACAATTCAGTGACTGCAGGTACCCCAACCCTTATAAACAATACAGTGACTGCAGGTACCCCACCCTTATAAGCAACACAGTGATGCAGGTACCCCACCCTTATAAACAATACTGTGACTGCAGGTACCCCACCCTTGTAAAAACACAGTGATGCAGGTACTCCCACCCTTATAAACAATACAGTGACTGCAGGTACCCCAACCTTATAAACAATACAGTGACTGCAGGTACCCCACCCTTATAAACAATACAGTGACTGCAGGTATCCCCATCCTTATAAACAATTCACTGACTGCAGGTACCCCCACCTTTAGAGACAATACAGAGACTGCAGGTACCCCACCCTTATAAACAATTCAGTGACTGCAGGTACCCCACCCTTATAAACAATACAGTGACTGCAGGTACCCCACCCTTATAAACAACACAGTGATGCAGGTACCCCACCCTTATAAACAATACAGTGACTGCAGGTACACCACCCTTATAAACAATTCACTGACTGCAGGTACCCCCACCCTTATAAACAATACAGTGACTGCAGGTACCCCACCCTTATGAACAATACAGTGACTGCAGGTACCCCCACCCTTATAAACAATACTGGGGCTGCAGGTACCCCACCCTTATAAACAATACAGTGACTGCACGTACCCCACCCTTATAAACAATACAGTGACTGCAGGTACCCCACCCTTATAAACAATACAGTGACTGCAGGTACACCACCATTGTAAACAATTCACTGACTGCAGGTACCCCCACCCTTATAGACAATAAAGTGACTGCAGGTACCCCGCCCTTATAAACAATACAGGGACTGCAGGTACCCCAACCTTATAAATGATACAGTGGCTGCAGGTACCCCACACTTATAAACAACACAGTGATGCAGGTACCCCCACCCTTATAAACAATACAGTGAATGCAGGTACCCCATCCTTATAAACAATACAGTGACTGCAGGTATCCCCACCCTTATAAACAATTCACTGACTGCAGGTACCCCCACCTTTAGAGACAATACAGTGACTGCAGGTACCCCACCCTTATAAACAATACAGTGACTGCAGGTACCCCACCCTTATAAACAATACAGTGTCTGCAGGTACCCCACCCTTATAAACAACACAGTGATGCAGGTACCGCACCCTTATAAACAATACAGTGACTGCAGGTATCCCCACCCTTGTAAACAATACAGTGACTGCAGGTACACCACCCTTATAAACAATTCACTGACTGCAGGTACCCCACCCTTAGAGACAATACAGTGACTGCAGGTACCCCACCCTTATAAACAATACAGTGACTGCAGGTACCCCACCCTTATAATCAATACAATGACTGCAGGTACCCCACCCTTATGAACAATACAGTGACTGCAGGTACCCCCACCCTTATAAACAATTCAGTGACTGCAGGTACCCCCACCCTTATAGACAATACAGTGACTGCAGGTACCCCACCCTTATAAACAATACAGGGACTGCAGGTACACCAACCTTATAAACAATTCACTGACTGCAGGTACCCCCACCCTTATAAACAATACAGTGACTGCAGGTACCCCACCCTTATGAACAATACAGTGACTGCAGGTACCCCCACCCTTATAAACAATACAGTGACTGCAGGTATCCCCACCCTTATTAACAGTACAGTGACTGCAGATACCCCACCCTTATAATCAATACAATGACTGCAGGTACCCCACCCTTGTAAACAGCACAGTGATGCAGGTTCCCCCACCCTTATAAACAATACAGTGACTGCAGGTACACCACCCTTATAAACAATTCACTGACTGCAGGTACCCCCACCCTTTTAGAAAATACATTGACTGCAGGTACCCCACCCTTATAAACAATACAGTGGCTGCAGGTACCCCACCCTTGTAAACAGCACTGTGATGCAGGTACCCCCACCCTTATAAACAATACATTGACTGCAGGTATCCCCATCATTATAAAAAATTCACTGACTGCAGGTACCCCCACCTTTAGAGACAATACAGTGACTGCAGGTACCCCACCCTCATAAACAATTCAGTGACTGCAGGTACCCCACCCTTATAAACAATACAGTGACTGCAAGTACCCCACCCTTATAAACAACACAGTGATGCGGGTACCCCACCCTTATAAACAATACAGTGACTGCAGGTACCCCACCCTTGTAAACAACACAGTGATGCAGGTACCCCCACCCTTATAAACAATACAGTGGCTGCAGGTACCCCACCCTTATGAACAATACAGTGACTGCAGGTACCCCCACCCTTATAAACAATACTGGGGCTGCAGGTACCCCACCATTATAAACAATACAGTGACTGCAGGTACCCCACCCTTATAAACAATACAGTGACTGCAGGTACCCCACCCTTATAAACAATACAGTGACTGCAGGTACACCACCATTGTAAACAATTCACTGACTGCAGGAACCCCCACCCTTATAGACAATACAGTGACTGCAGGTACCCCACCCTTATAAACAATACAGGGACTGCATGTACCCCACCCTTATAAACAATACAGTGACTGCAGGTACCCCACCCTTATAAACAACACAGTGATGCAGGTACCCCACCCTTATAAACAATACAGTGACTGCAGGTACCCCACCCTTGTAAACAACACAGTGATGCAGGTACCCCCACCCTTATAAACAATACAGTGGCTGCAGGTACCCCACCCTTATGAACAATACAGTGACTGCAGGTACCCCCACCCTTATAAACAATACTGGGGCTGCAGGTACCCCACCCTTATAAACAATACAGTGACTGCAGGTATCCCCACCCTTATTAACAATACAGTGACTGCAGATACCCCACCTTTATAATCAATACAATGACTGCAGGTACCCCACCCTTGTAAACAGCACAGTGATGCAGGTTCCCCCACCCTTATAAACAATACAGTGACTGCAGGTACACCACCCTTATAAACAATTCACTGTCTGCAGGTACCCCCACCCTTTTAGAAAATACAGTGACTGCACGTACCCCACCCTTGTAAACAGCACAGTGATGCAGGTGCCCCCACCCTTATAAACAATACAGTGACTGAAGGTACCCCAACCTTATAAACAATACAGTGACTGCAGGTACCCCACCCTTATAAACAATACAGTGACTGCAGGTATCCCCATCCTTAAAAACAATTCACTGACTGCAGGTACCCCCACCTTTAGAGACAATACATTGACTGCAGGTACCCCACCCTCATAAACAATTCAGTGACTGCAGGTACCCCAACCCTTATAAACAATACAGTGACTGCAGGTACCCCACCCTTATAAGCAACACAGTGATGCAGGTACCCCACCCTTATAAACAATACTGTGACTGCAGGTACCCCACCCTTGTAAAAACACAGTGATGCAGGTACTCCCACCCTTATAAACAATACAGTGACTGCAGGTACCCCAACCTTATAAACAATACAGTGACTGCAGGTACCCCACCCTTATAAACAATACAGTGACTGCAGGTATCCCCATCCTTATAAACAATTCACTGACTGCAGGTACCCCCACCTTTAGAGACAATACAGAGACTGCAGGTACCCCACCCTTATAAACAATTCAGTGACTGCAGGTACCCCACCCTTATAAACAATACAGTGACTGCAGGTACCCCACCCTTATAAACAACACAGTGATGCAGGTACCCCACCCTTATAAACAATACAGTGACTGCAGGTACACCACCCTTATAAACAATTCACTGACTGCAGGTACCCCCACCCTTATAAACAATACAGTGACTGCAGGTACCCCACCCTTATGAACAATACAGTGACTGCAGGTACCCCCACCCTTATAAACAATACTGGGGCTGCAGGTACCCCACCCTTATAAACAATACAGTGACTGCACGTACCCCACCCTTATAAACAATACAGTGACTGCACGTACCCCACCCTTATAAACAATACAGTGACTGCAGGTACACCACCATTGTAAACAATTCACTGACTGCAGGTACCCCCACCCTTATAGACAATAAAGTGACTGCAGGTACCCCGCCCTTATAAACAATACAGGGACTGCAGGTACCCCAACCTTATAAATGATACAGTGGCTGCAGGTACCCCACACTTATAAACAACACAGTGATGCAGGTACCCCCACCCTTATAAACAATACAGTGAATGCAGGTACCCCATCCTTATAAACAATACAGTGACTGCAGGTATCCCCACCCTTATAAACAATTCACTGACTGCAGGTACCCCCACCTTTAGAGACAATACAGTGACTGCAGGTACCCCACCCTTATAAACAATACAGTGACTGCAGGTACCCCACCCTTATAAACAATACAGTGTCTGCAGGTACCCCACCCTTATAAACAACACAGTGATGCAGGTACCGCACCCTTATAAACAATACAGTGACTGCAGGTATCCCCACCCTTGTAAACAATACAGTGACTGCAGGTACACCACCCTTATAAACAATTCACTGACTGCAGGTACCCCCACCCTTAGAGACAATACAGTGACTGCAGGTACCCCACCCTTATAAACAATACAGTGACTGCAGGTACCCCACCCTTATAATCAATACAATGACTGCAGGTACCCCACCCTTATGAACAATACAGTGACTGCAGGTACCCCCACCCTTATAAACAATTCAGTGACTGCAGGTACCCCCACCCTTATAGACAATACAGTGACTGCAGGTACCCCACCCTTATAAACAATACAGGGACTGCAGGTACACCAACCTTATAAACAATTCACTGACTGCAGGTACCCCCACCCTTATAAACAATACAGTGACTGCAGGTACCCCACCCTTATGAACAATACAGTGACTGCAGGTACCACCACCCTTATAAACAATACAGTGACTGCAGGTATCCCCACCCTTATTAACAGTACAGTGACTGCAGATACCCCACCCTTATAATCAATACAATGACTGCAGGTACCCCACCCTTGTAAACAGAACAGTGATGCAGGTTCCCCCACCCTTATAAACAATACAGTGACTGCAGGTACACCACCCTTATAAACAATTCACTGACTGCAGGTACCCCCACCCTTTTAGAAAATACAGTGACTGCAGGTACCCCACCCTTATAAACAATACAGGGACTGCAGGTACCCCACCCTTATAAACAATACAGTGGCTGCAGGTACCCCACCCTTGTAAACAGCACAGTGATGCAGGTACCCCCACCCTTATAAACAATACATTGACTGCAGGTATCCCCATCATTATAAAAAATTCACTGACTGCAGGTACCCCCACCTTTAGAGACAATACAGTGACTGCAGGTACCCCACCCTCATAAACAATTCAGTGACTGCAGGTACCCCACCCTTATAAACAATACAGTGACTGCAAGTACCCCACCCTTATAAACAACACAGTGATGCGGGTACCCCACCCTTATAAACAATACAGTGACTGCAGGTACCCCACCCTTGTAAACAACACAGTGATGCAGGTACCCCCACCCTTATAAACAATACAGTGGCTGCAGGTACCCCACCCTTATGAACAATACAGTGACTGCAGGTACCCCCACCCTTATAAACAATACTGGGGCTGCAGGTACCCCACCATTATAAACAATACAGTGACTGCAGGTACCCCACCCTTATAAACAATACAGTGACTGCAGGTACCCCACCCTTATAAACAATACAGTGACTGCAGGTACACCACCATTGTAAACAATTCACTGACTGCAGGAACCCCCACCCTTATAGACAATACAGTGACTGCAGGTACCCCACCCTTATAAACAATACAGGGACTGCAGGTACCCCACCCTTATAAACAATACAGTGACTGCAGGTACCCCACCCTTATAAACAACACAGTGATGCAGGTACCCCACCCTTATAAACAATACAGTGACTGCAGGTACCCCACCCTTGTAAACAACACAGTGATGCAGGTACCCCCACCCTTATAAACAATACAGTGGCTGCAGGTACCCCACCCTTATGAACAATACAGTGACTGCAGGTACCCCCACCCTTATAAACAATACTGGGGCTGCAGGTACCCCACCCTTATAAACAATACAGTGACTGCAGGTATCCCCACCCTTATTAACAATACAGTGACTGCAGATACCCCACCCTTATAATCAATACAATGACTGCAGGTACCCCACCCTTGTAAACAGCACAGTGATGCAGGTTCCCCCACCCTTATAAACAATACAGTGACTGCAGGTACACCACCCTTATAAACAATTCACTGTCTGCAGGTACCCCCACCCTTTTAGAAAATACAGTGACTGCAGGTACCCCACCCTTATAAACAATACAGGGACTGCAGGTACCCCACCCTTATAAACAATACAGTGGCTGCAGGTACCCCACCCTTGTAAACAGCACAGTGATGCAGGTACCCCCACCCTTATAAACAATACAGTGAATGCAGGTACCCCAACCTTATAAACAATACAGTGACTGCAGGTACCCCACCCTTATAAACAATACAGGGACTGCAGGTACCCCACCCTTATAAACAATACAGTGACTGCAGGTACCCCACCCTTATAAACAACACAGTGATGCAGGTACCCCACCCTTATAAACAATACAGTGACTGCAGGTACCCCACCCTTGTAAACAACACAGTGATGCAGGTACCCCCACCCTTATAAACAATACAGTGACTGCAGGTATCCCCATCCTTATAAACAATTCACTGACTGCAGGTACCCCCACCTTTAGAGACAATACAGTGACTGCAGGTACCCCACCCTCATAAACAATTCAGTGACTGCAGGTACCCCACCCTTATAAACAATACAGTGACTGCAGGTACCCCACCCTTATAAACAACACAGTGATGCAGGTACCCCACCCTTATAAACAATACAGTGACTGCAGGTACCCCACCCTTGTAAACAACACAGTGATGCAGGTACCCCCACCCTTATAAACAATACAGTGGCTGCAGGTACCCCACCCTTATGAACAATACAGTGACTGCAGGTACCCCCACCCTTATAAACAATACTGGGGCTGCAGGTACCCCATCCTTATAAACAATACAGTGACTGCAGGTATCCCCACCCTTATAAACAATTCACTGACTGCAGGTACCCCCACCTTTAGAGACAATACAGTGACTGCAGGTACCCCACCCTTATAAACAATTCAGTGACTGCAGGTACCCCACCCTTATAAACAATACAGTGACTGCAGGTACCCCACCCTTATAAACAACACAGTGATGCAGGTACCCCACCCTTATAAACAATACAGTGACTGCAGCTACCCCACCCTTATAAACAATACAGTGACTGCAGGTACACCACCATTTTAAACAATTCAGTGACTGCAGGTACCCCCACCCTTATAGACAATACAGTGACTGCAGGTACCCCACCCTTATAAACAATACAGGGACTGCAGGTACCCCACCCTTATAAATGATACAGTGGCTGCAGGTACCCCACCCTTATAAACAACACAGTGATGCAGGTACCCCCACCCTTATAAACAATACAGTGACTGCAGGTACCCCATCCTTATAAACAATACAGTGACTGCAGGTATCCTCACCTTTAGAGACAATACAGTGACTGCAGGTACCCCACCCTTATAAACAATACAGTGACTGCAGGTACCCCACCCTTATAAACAACACAGTGATGCAGGTACCCCACCCTTATAAACAATACAGTGTCTGCAGGTACCCCACCCTTGTAAACAACACAGTGATGCAGGTACCCCCACCCTTATAAACAATACAGTGACTGCAGGTACCCCAACCTTATAAACAATATAGTGACTGCAGGTACCCCACCCTTATAAACAATACAGTGACTGCAGGTATCCCCATCCTTATAAACAATTCACTGACTGCAGGTACCCCCACCTTTAGAGACAATACAGTGATGCAGGTACCCCACCCTTATAAACAATTCAGTGACTGCAGGTACCCCACCCTTATAAACAATACAGTGACTGCAAGTACCCCACCCTTATAAACAATTCAGTGACTGCAGTTACCCCACCCTTATAAACAATACAGTGACTGCAGGTACCCCACCCTTATAAACAACACAGTGATGCAGGTACCCCACCCTTATGAACAATACAGTGACTGCAGGTACCCCCACCCTTATAAACAATACAGTGACTGCAGGTATCCCCACCCTTATTAACAATACAGTGACTGCAGATACCCCACCCTTATAATCAATACAATGACTGCAGGTACCCCAACCTTGTAAACAGCACAGTGATGCAGGTTCCCCCACCCTTATAAACAATACAGTGACTGCAGGTACACCACCCTTATAAACAATTCACTGATTGCAGGTACCCCCACCCTTTTAGAAAATACAGTGACTGCAGGTACCCCACCCTTATAAACAATACAGGGACTGCATGTACCCCACCCTTATAAACAACACAGTGGCTGCAGGTACCCCAACCTTGTAAACAATTCACTGCCTGCAGATACCCCACCCTTATAAAAAATACAGTGACTGCAGGTATCCCCAACCTTATAAACAATTCACCGACTGCAGGTACCCCCACCTTTAGAGACAATACAGTGACTGCAGGTACCCCACCCTTATAAACAATTCAGTGACTGCAGGTACCCCACCCTTATAAACAATACAGTGACTGCAGGTACCCCCACCCTTATAAACAATACTGGGGCTGCAGGTACCCCACCATTATAAACAATACTGGGGCTGCAGGTACCCCACCCTTATAAACAATACAGTGACTGCAGGTACCCCCACCCTTATAAACAATACTGGGGCTGCAGGTACCCCACCCTTATGAACAATACAGTGACTGCAGGTACCCCCACCCTTATAAACAATACTGGGGCTGCAGGTACCCCACCATTATAAACAATACAGTGACTGCAGGTACCCCACCCTTATAAACAATACAGTGACTGCAGGTACCCCACCCTTATAAACAATACAGTGACTGCAGGTACACCACCATTGTAAACAATTCACTGACTGCAGGAACCCCCACCCTTATAGACAATACAGTGACTGCAGGTACCCCACCCTTATAAACAATACAGGGACTGCAGGTACCCCACCCTTATAAACAATACAGTGACTGCAGGTACCCCACCCTTATAAACAACACAGTGATGCAGGTACCCCACCCTTATAAACAATACAGTGACTGCAGGTACCCCACCCTTGTAAACAACACAGTGATGCAGGTACCCCCACCCTTATAAACAATACAGTGGCTGCAGGTACCCCACCCTTATGAACAATACAGTGACTGCAGGTACCCCCACCCTTATAAACAATACTGGGGCTGCAGGTACCCCACCCTTATAAACAATACAGTGACTGCAGGTATCCCCACCCTTATTAACAATACAGTGACTGCAGATACCCCACCCTTATAATCAATACAATGACTGCAGGTACCCCACCCTTGTAAACAGCACAGTGATGCAGGTTCCCCCACCCTTATAAACAATACAGTGACTGCAGGTACCCCACCCTTATAAACAATACAGTGACTGCATGTACACCACCATTTTAAACAATTCAGTGACTGCAGGTACCCCCACCCTTATAGACAATACAGTGACTGCAGGTACCCCACCCTTATAAACAATACAGGGACTGCAGGTACCCCACCCTTATAAATGATACAGTGGCTGCAGGTACCCCACCCTTATAAACAACACAGTGATGCAGGTACCCCCACCCTTATAAACAATACAGTGACTGCAGGTACCCCATCCTTATAAACAATACAGTGACTGCAGGTATCCCCACCTTTAGAGACAATACAGTGACTGCAGGTACCCCACCCTTATAAACAATACAGTGACTGCAGGTACCCCACCCTTATAAACAACACAGTGATGCAGGTACCCCACCCTTATAAACAATACAGTGTCTGCAGGTACCCCACCCTTGTAAACAACACAGTGATGCAGGTACCCCCACCCTTATAAACAATACAGTGACTGCAGGTACCCCAACCTTATAAACAATATAGTGACTGCACGTACCCCACCCTTATAAACAATACAGTGACTGCAGGTACCCCAACCTTATAAACAATATAGTGACTGCACGTACCCCACCCTTATAAACAATACAGTGACTGCAGGTATCCCCATCCTTATAAACAATTCACTGACTGCAGGTACCCCCACCTTTAGAGACAATACAGTGATGCAGGTACCCCACCCTTATAAACAATTCAGTGACTGCAGGTACCCCACCCTTATAAACAATACAGTGACTGCAAGTACCCCACCCTTATAAACAATTCAGTGACTGCAGGTACCCCACCCTTATAAACAACACAGTGATGCAGGTACCCCACCCTTATGAACAATACAGTGACTGCAGGTACCCCCACCCTTATAAACAATACAGTGACTGCAGGTATCCCCACCCTTATTAACAATACAGTGACTGCAGATACCCCACCCTTATAATCAATACAATGACTGCAGGTACCCCAACCTTGTAAACAGTACAGTGATGCAGGTTCCCCCACCCTTATAAACAATACAGTGACTGCAGGTACACCACCCTTATAAACAATTCACTGATTGCAGGTACCCCCACCCTTTTAGAAAATACAGTGACTGCAGGTACCCCACCCTTATAAACAATACAGGGACTGCATGTACCCCACCCTTATAAACAACACAGTGGCTGCAGGTACCCCAACCTTGTAAACAATTCACTGCCTGCAGATACCCCACCCTTATAAAAAATACAGTGACTGCAGGTATCCCCAACCTTATAAACAATTCACCGACTGCAGGTACCCCCACCTTTAGAGACAATACAGTGACTGCAGGTACCCCACCCTTATAAACAATTCAGTGACTGCAGGTACCCCACCCTTATAAACAATACAGTGACTGCAGGTACCCCCACCCTTATAAACAATACTGGGGCTGCAGGTACCCCACCATTATAAACAATACTGGGGCTGCAGGTACCCCACCCTTATAAACAATACAGTGACTGCAGGTACCCCCACCCTTATAAACAATACTGGGGCTGCAGGTACCCCACCCTTATGAACAATACAGTGACTGCAGGTACCCCCACCCTTATAAACAATACTGGGGCTGCAGGTACCCCACCATTATAAACAATACAGTGACTGCAGGTACCCCACCCTTATAAACAATACAGTGACTGCAGGTACCCCACCCTTATAAACAATACAGTGACTGCAGGTACACCACCATTGTAAACAATTCACTGACTGCAGGAACCCCCACCCTTATAGACAATACAGTGACTGCAGGTACCCCACCCTTATAAACAATACAGGGAGTGCAGGTACCCCACCCTTATAAACAATACAGTGACTGCAGGTACCCCACCCTTATAAACAATACAGGGACTGCAGGTACCCCACCCTTATAAACAATACAGTGACTGCAGGTACCCCACCCTTATAAACAACACAGTGATGCAGGTACCCCACCCTTATAAACAATACAGTGACTGCAGGTACCCCACCCTTGTAAACAACACAGTGATGCAGGTACCCCCACCCTTATAAACAATACAGTGGCTGCAGGTACCCCACCCTTATGAACAATACAGTGACTGCAGGTACCCCCACCCTTATAAACAATACTGGGGCTGCAGGTACCCCACCCTTATAAACAATACAGTGACTGCAGGTATCCCCACCCTTATTAACAATACAGTGACTGCAGATACCCCACCCTTATAATCAATACAATGACTGCAGGTACCCCACCCTTGTAAACAGCACAGTGATGCAGGTTCCCCCACCCTTATAAACAATACAGTGACTGCAGGTACCCCACCCTTATAAACAATACAGTGACTGCATGTACACCACCATTTTAAACAATTCAGTGACTGCAGGTACCCCCACCCTTATAGACAATACAGTGACTGCAGGTACCCCACCCTTATAAACAATACAGGGACTGCAGGTACCCCACCCTTATAAATGATACAGTGGCTGCAGGTACCCCACCCTTATAAACAACACAGTGATGCAGGTACCCCCACCCTTATAAACAATACAGTGACTGCAGGTACCCCATCCTTATAAACAATACAGTGACTGCAGGTATCCCCACCTTTAGAGACAATACAGTGACTGCAGGTACCCCACCCTTATAAACAATACAGTGACTGCAGGTACCCCACCCTTATAAACAATACAGTGACTGCAAGTACCCCACCCTTATAAACAATTCAGTGACTGCAGGTACCCCACCCTTATAAACAACACAGTGATGCAGGTACCCCACCCTTATGAACAATACAGTGACTGCAGGTACCCCCACCCTTATAAACAATACAGTGACTGCAGGTATCCCCACCCTTATTAACAATACAGTGACTGCAGATACCCCACCCTTATAATCAATACAATGACTGCAGGTATCCCCACCCTTATAAACAATACAGTGACTGCAGGTACACCACCCTTATAAACAATTCACTGATTGCAGGTACCCCCACCCTTTTAGAAAATACAGTGACTGCAGGTACCCCACCCTTATAAACAATACAGGGACTGCATGTACCCCACCCTTATAAACAACACAGTGGCTGCAGGTACCCCAACCTTGTAAACAATTCACTGCCTGCAGATACCCCACCCTTATAAAAAATACAGTGACTGCAGGTATCCCCAACCTTATAAACAATTCACCGACTGCAGGTACCCCCACCTTTAGAGACAATACAGTGACTGCAGGTACCCCACCCTTATAAACAATTCAGTGACTGCAGGTACCCCACCCTTATAAACAATACAGTGACTGCAGGTACCCCCACCCTTATAAACAATACTGGGGCTGCAGGTACCCCACCATTATAAACAATACTGGGGCTGCAGGTACCCCACCCTTATAAACAATACAGTGACTGCAGGTACCCCCACCCTTATAAACAATACTGGGGCTGCAGGTACCCCACCCTTATGAACAATACAGTGACTGCAGGTACCCCCACCCTTATAAACAATACTGGGGCTGCAGGTACCCCACCATTATAAACAATACAGTGACTGCAGGTACCCCACCCTTATAAACAATACAGTGACTGCAGGTACCCCACCCTTATAAACAATACAGTGACTGCAGGTACACCACCATTGTAAACAATTCACTGACTGCAGGAACCCCCACCCTTATAGACAATACAGTGACTGCAGGTACCCCACCCTTATAAACAATACAGGGACTGCAGGTACCCCACCCTTATAAACAATACAGTGACTGCAGGTACCCCACCCTTATAAACAACACAGTGATGCAGGTACCCCACCCTTATAAACAATACAGTGACTGCAGGTACCCCACCCTTGTAAACAACACAGTGATGCAGGTACCCCCACCCTTATAAACAATACAGTGGCTGCAGGTACCCCACCCTTATTAACAATACAGTGACTGCAGGTACCCCCACCCTTATAAACAATACTGGGGCTGCAGGTACCCCACCCTTATAAACAATACAGTGACTGCAGGTATCCCCACCCTTATTAACAATACAGTGACTGCAGATACCCCACCCTTATAATCAATACAATGACTGCAGATACCCCACCCTTGTAAACAGCACAGTGATGCAGGTTCCCCCATCCTTATAAACAATACAGTGACTGCAGGTACACCACCCTTATAAACAATTCACTGTCTGCAGGTACCCCCACCCTTTTAGAAAATACAGTGACTGCAGGTACCCCACCCTTATAAACAATACAGGGACTGCAGGTACCCCACCCTTATAAACAATACAGTGGCTGCAGGTACCCCACCCTTGTAAACAGCACAGTGATGCAGGTACCCCCACCCTTATAAACAATACAGTGACTGCAGGTACCCCAACCTTATAAACAATACAGTGACTGCAGGTACCCCACCCTTATAAACAATACAGGGACTGCAGGTACCCCACCCTTATAAACAATACAGTGACTGCAGGTACCCCACCCTTATAAACAACACAGTGATGCAGGTACCCCACCCTTATAAACAATACAGTGACTGCAGGTACCCCACCCTTGTAAACAACACAGTGATGCAGGTACCCCCACCCTTATAAACAATACAGTGACTGCAGGTATCCCCATCCTTATAAACAATTCACTGACTGCAGGTACCCCCACCTTTAGAGACAATACAGTGACTGCAGGTACCCCACCCTCATAAACAATTCAGTGACTGCAGGTACCCCACCCTTATAAACAATACAGTGACTGCAGGTACCCCACCCTTGCAAACAACACAGTGATGCAGGTACCCCCACCCTTATAAACAATACAGTGGCTGCAGGTACCCCACCCTTATGAACAATACAGTGACTGCAGGTACCCCCACCCTTATAAACAATACTGGGGCTGCAGGTACCCCATCCTTATAAACAATACATTGACTGCAGGTATCCCCACCCTTATAAACAATTCACTGACTGCAGGTACCCCCACCTTTAGAGACAATACAGTGACTGCAGGTACCCCACCCTTATAAACAATTCAGTGACTGCAGGTACCCCACCCTTATAAACAATACAGTGACTGCAGGTACCCCACCCTTATAAACAACACAGTGATGCAGGTACCCCACCCTTATAAACAATACAGTGACTGCAGCTACCCCACCCTTATAAACAATACAGTGACTGCAGGTACCCCACCCTTATAAACAATACAGTGACTGCAGGTACACCACCATTTTAAACAATTCAGTGACTGCAGGTACCCCCACCCTTATAGATAATACAGTGACTGCAGGTACCCCACCCTTATAAACAATACAGGGACTGCAGGTACCCCCACCCTTATAAACAATACAGTGACTGCAGGTATCCCCACCCTTATTAACAATACAGTGACTGCAGATACCCCACCCTTATAATCAATACAATGACTGCAGGTACCCCAACCTTGTAAACAGCACAGTGATGCAGGTTCCCCCACCCTTATAAACAATACAGTGACTGCAGGTACACCACCCTTATAAACAATTCACTGATTGCAGGTACCCCCACCCTTTTAGAAAATACAGTGACTGCAGGTACCCCACCCTTATAAACAATACAGGGACTGCATGTACCCCACCCTTATAAACAACACAGTGGCTGCAGGTACCCCAACCTTGTAAACAATTCACTGCCTGCAGATACCCCCACCTTTAGAGACAATACAGTGACTGCAGGTACCCCACCCTTATAAACAATTCAGTGACTGCAGGTACCCCCACCTTTAGAGACAATACAGTGACTGCAGGTACCCCACCCTTATAAACAATTCAGTGACTGCAGGTACCCCACCCTTATAAACAATACAGTGACTGCAGGTACCCCACCCTTATAAACAATACAGGGACTGCAGGTACCCCACCCTTATAAACAATACAGTGACTGCAGGTACCCCACCCTTGTAAACAACACAGTGATGCAGGTACCCCCACCCTTATAAACAATACAGTGGCTGCAGGTACCCCACCCTTATGAACAATACAGTGACTGCAGGTACCCCCAACCTTATAAACAATACTTGGGCTGCAGGTACCCCACCCTTATAAACAACACAGTGACTGCAGGTACCCCACCCTTATAAACAATACAGTGACTGCAGGTACCCCACCCTTATAAACAATACAGTGACTGCAGGTACACCACCATTGTAAACAATTCACTGACTGCAGGAACCCCCACCCTTATAGACAATACAGTGACTGCAGGTACCCCACCCTTATAAACAATACAGGGACTGCAGGTACCCCACCCTTATAAATGATACAGTGGCTGCAGGTACACCACCATTGTAAACAATTCACTGACTGCAGGTACCCCCACCCTTATAGACAATACAGTGACTGCAGGTACCCCATCTTTATAAACAATACAGGGACTGCAGGTACACCAACCTTATAAACAATTCACTGACTGCAGGTACCCCTACCCTTATAAACAATACAGTGACTGCAGGTACCCCACCCTTATGAACAATACAGTGAGTGCAGGTACCCCCACCCTTATAAACAATACAGTGACTGCAGGTATCCCCACCCTTATTAACAATACAGTGACTGCAGATACCCCACCCTTATAATCAATACAATGACTGCAAGTACCCCACCCTTGTAAACAGCACAGTGATGCAGGTTCCCCCACCCTTATAAACAATACAGTGACTGCAGGTACACCACCCTTATAAACAATTCACTGACTGCAGGTACCCCACCCTTTTAGAAAATACAGTGACTGCAGGTACCCCACCCTTATAAACAATACAGGGACTGCAGGTACCACACCCTTATAAACAATACAGTGGCTGCAGGTACCCCACCCTTGTAAACAGCACAGTGATGCAGGTACCCCCACCCTTATAAACAATACAGTGACTGCAGGTACCCCAACCTTATAAACAATACAGTGACTGCAGGTACCCCACCCTTATAAACAATACAATGACTGCAGGTATCCCCATCCTTATAAACAATTCACTGACTGCAGGTACCCCCACCTTTAGAGACAATACAGTGACTGCAGGTACCCCACCCTCATAAACAATTCAGTGACTGCAGGTACCCCACCCTTATAAACAATACAGTGACTGCAGGTACACCACCCTTATAAACAATACAGTGACTGCAGGTACCCCACCCTTATAAACAATGCAGTGACTGCAGGTACCCCACATTTATAAACAACACAGTGATGCAGGTACCCCACCCTTATAAACAATACAGTGACTGCAGGTATCCCCACCCTTATAAACAATACAGTGACTGCAGGTACACCACCCTTACAAACAATTCACTGACTGCAGGTACCCCACCCTTATGAACAATGCAGTGACTGCAGGTACTCCACCCTTATAAAAAACACAGTGATGCAGGTACCCCACCCTTATAAATAATACAGTGACTGCAGGTATCCCCACCCTTGTAAACAATACAGTGACTGCAGGTACACCACCCTTATAAACAATTCACTGACTGCTGGTACCCCCACCCTTAGAGACAATACAGTGACTGCAGGTACCCCACCCTTATAAACAATACAATGACTGCAGGTACCCCACCCTTATGAACAATACAGTGATTGCAGGTACCCCCACCCTTATAAACAATACAGTGACTGCAGGTATCCCCATCCTTATAAACAATACAGTGACTGCAGGTACACCACCCTTATAAACAATTCACTGACTGCAGGTACCCCCACCCTTATTGACAATACAGTGACTGCAGGTACCCCACCCTTATAAACAATACAGGGACTGCAGGTACCCCCACCCTTTTAAACAATTCACTGACTGCAGGTACCCCCACCTTTAGAGACAATACAGTGACTGCAGGTACACCACCCTTATAAACAATTCACTGACTGCAGGTACCCCCACCCTTATAAACAATACAGTGACTGCAGGTACCCCACCCTTATGAACAATACAGTGACTGCAGGTACCCCCACCCTTATAAACCATACAGTGACTGCAGGTATCCCCACCCTTATTAACAATACAGTGACTGCAGGTACACCACAATTATAAACAATTCACTGACTGCAGGTACCCCCATCCTTAGAGACAATACACTGACTGCAGGTACCCCACCCTTATAAACAATACAGTGACTGCAGGAACCCCCACCTTTATAAACAATACAGTGACAGCAGGTACCCCACCCTTATAAACAACACAGTGATGCAGGTCCCCCATCCTTATAAACAATTCACTGACTGCAGGTACCCCCACCCTTATAGACAATACAATCACTGCAGATACCCCACCCTTATAAACAATACAGTGACTGCAGGTACCCCAGCCTTATAAACAACACAGTGATGCAGGTACCCCACCCTTATAGACAATGCAGTGACTGCAGGTACCCCACCCTTATAAACAACACAGTGACGCAGGTACCCCACCCTTATAAACAATACAGTGACAGCAGGTATCCCCACCCTTATAAACAATACAGTGACTGCAGGTATACCACCCTTATAAACAATTCACTGACTGCAGGTACCCGCACCCTTATAGACAATACAGTCACTGCAGGTACCCCACCCTTATAAACAATTCACTGACTGCAGGTACCCCACCCTTATAAACAATACAGTGGCTGCAAGTAACCCACCCTTATAAACAACACAGTGATACAGGTACCCCCACCCTTATGAACAATACAGTGACTGCAGGTACCCCACCCTTATGAACAATACAGTGACTGCAGGTACCCCCACCCTTATAGACAATACAGTGACTGCAGGTACCCCACCCTTATAAACAATACAGTGACTGCAGGTACACCCACCCGTATAAACAATTCACTGACTGCAGGTACCCCCACCTTTAGAGACAATACAGTGACTGCAGGTACCCCACCCTTATAAACAATACAGTGACTGCAGGTACCCCACCCTTATAAACAATGCAGTGACTGCAGGTACCCCACCCTTATAAACAACACAGTGATGCAGGTACCGCACCCTTATAAACAATACAGTGACTGCAGGTATCCCCACCCTTATAAACAATACAGTGATTGCAGGTACCCCACCCTTATAAACAATACAGTCACTGCAGGTACCCCAGCCTTATAAACAATACAGTGACTGCAGGTACACCACCCTTATAAACAATTCACTGACTGCAGGTACCCCCACCTGTATAAACAATACAGTGACTGCAGGTACCCCACCCTTATAAACAACTTGATGCAGGTATCCCACCCTTATAAACAATACACTGACTGCAGGTATCCCCACCCTTATAAACAATACAGTAACTGCAGGTACCCCACACTTATAAACAATTCACTGACAGCAGGTACCCCCACCCTTATAGACAATACAGTCACTGCAGGTACCCCACCCTTATAAACAATACAGTGACTGCAGGTACCCCATCCTTATAAACAATACAGTGGCTGCAGGTACCCCACCCTTATAAACAACACAGTGATACAGGTACCCCCACCCATATGAAAAATACAGTGACTGCAGGTACCCCAACCTTATAAACAATACAGTGACTGCAGGTTCCCCCACCCTTATAAACAATACAGTGACTGCAGGTACCCCACCCTTATAGTCAATACAAAGACTGCAGGTACCCCACCCTCATGAACAATACAGTGACTGCAGGTACCCCCACCCTTATAAACAATACAGTGACTGCAGGTATCCCCACCCTTATAAACAATACAGTGACTGCAGGTACACCACCCTTATAAACAATTCACTGACTGCAGGTACCCCACCCTTATAAACAATACAGGGACTGCAGGTACCCCCACCCTTATAAACAATTCACTGACTGCAGGTACCCCCACCTTTAGAGAGAATACAGTGACTGCAGGTACACCACCCTTATAAACAATACAGTGACTGCAGGTACCCCACCCTTATAAACAATGCAGTGACTGCAGGTACCCCACATTTATAAACAACACAGTGATGCAGGTACCCCACCCTTATAAACAATACAGTGACTGCAGGTACCCCACCCTTATAAACAATACAGTGACTGCAGGTACCCCACCCTTATAAATGATACAGTGGCTGCAGGTACACCACCATTGTAAACAATTCACTGACTGCAGGTACCCCCACCCTTATAGACAATACAGTGACTGCAGGTACCCCATCTTTATAAACAATACAGGGACTGCAGGTACACCAACCTTATAAACAATTCACTGACTGCAGGTACCCCTACCCTTATAAACAATACAGTGACTGCAGGTACCCCACCCTTATGAACAATACAGTGAGTGCAGGTACCCCCACCCTTATAAACAATACAGTGACTGCAGGTATCCCCACCCTTATTAACAATACAGTGACTGCAGATACCCCACCCTTATAATCAATACAATGACTGCAAGTACCCCACCCTTGTAAACAGCACAGTGATGCAGGTTCCCCCACCCTTATAAACAATACAGTGACTGCAGGTACACCACCCTTATAAACAATTCACTGACTGCAGGTACCCCACCCTTTTAGAAAATACAGTGACTGCAGGTACCCCACCCTTATAAACAATACAGGGACTGCAGGTACCACACCCTTATAAACAATACAGTGGCTGCAGGTACCCCACCCTTGTAAACAGCACAGTGATGCAGGTACCCCCACCCTTATAAACAATACAGTGACTGCAGGTACCCCAACCTTATAAACAATACAGTGACTGCAGGTACCCCACCCTTATAAACAATACAATGACTGCAGGTATCCCCATCCTTATAAACAATTCACTGACTGCAGGTACCCCCACCTTTAGAGACAATACAGTGACTGCAGGTACCCCACCCTCATAAACAATTCAGTGACTGCAGGTACCCCACCCTTATAAACAATACAGTGACTGCAGGTACACCACCCTTATAAACAATACAGTGACTGCAGGTACCCCACCCTTATAAACAATGCAGTGACTGCAGGTACCCCACATTTATAAACAACACAGTGATGCAGGTACCCCACCCTTATAAACAATACAGTGACTGCAGGTATCCCCACCCTTATAAACAATACAGTGACTGCAGGTACACCACCCTTACAAACAATTCACTGACTGCAGGTACCCCACCCTTATGAACAATGCAGTGACTGCAGGTACTCCACCCTTATAAAAAACACAGTGATGCAGGTACCCCACCCTTATAAATAATACAGTGACTGCAGGTATCCCCACCCTTGTAAACAATACAGTGACTGCAGGTACACCACCCTTATAAACAATTCACTGACTGCTGGTACCCCCACCCTTAGAGACAATACAGTGACTGCAGGTACCCCACCCTTATAAACAATACAATGACTGCAGGTACCCCACCCTTATGAACAATACAGTGATTGCAGGTACCCCCACCCTTATAAACAATACAGTGACTGCAGGTATCCCCATCCTTATAAACAATACAGTGACTGCAGGTACACCACCCTTATAAACAATTCACTGACTGCAGGTACCCCCACCCTTATTGACAATACAGTGACTGCAGGTACCCCACCCTTATAAACAATACAGGGACTGCAGGTACCCCCACCCTTTTAAACAATTCACTGACTGCAGGTACCCCCACCTTTAGAGACAATACAGTGACTGCAGGTACACCACCCTTATAAACAATTCACTGACTGCAGGTACCCCCACCCTTATAAACAATACAGTGACTGCAGGTACCCCACCCTTATGAACAATACAGTGACTGCAGGTACCCCCACCCTTATAAACCATACAGTGACTGCAGGTATCCCCACCCTTATTAACAATACAGTGACTGCAGGTACACCACCCTTATAAACAATTCACTGACTGCAGGTACCCCCATCCTTAGAGACAATACACTGACTGCAGGTACCCCACCCTTATAAACAATACAGTGACTGCAGGAACCCCCACCTTTATAAACAATACAGTGACAGCAGGTACCCCACCCTTATAAACAACACAGTGATGCAGGTCCCCCATCCTTATAAACAATTCACTGACTGCAGGTACCCCCACCCTTATAGACAATACAATCACTGCAGATACCCCACCCTTATAAACAATACAGTGACTGCAGGTACCCCAGCCTTATAAACAACACAGTGATGCAGGTACCCCACCCTTATAGACAATGCAGTGACTGCAGGTACCCCACCCTTATAAACAACACAGTGACGCAGGTACCCCACCCTTATAAACAATACAGTGACAGCAGGTATCCCCACCCTTATAAACAATACAGTGACTGCAGGTATACCACCCTTATAAACAATTCACTGACTGCAGGTACCCGCACCCTTATAGACAATACAGTCACTGCAGGTACCCCACCCTTATAAACAATTCACTGACTGCAGGTACCCCACCCTTATAAACAATACAGTGGCTGCAAGTAACCCACCCTTATAAACAACACAGTGATACAGGTACCCCCACCCTTATGAACAATACAGTGACTGCAGGTACCCCACCCTTATGAACAATACAGTGACTGCAGGTACCCCCACCCTTATAGACAATACAGTGACTGCAGGTACCTCACCCTTATAAACAATACAGTGACTGCAGGTACACCCACCCGTATAAACAATTCACTGACTGCAGGTACCCCCACCTTTAGAGACAATACAGTGACTGCAGGTACCCCACCCTTATAAACAATACAGTGACTGCAGGTACCCCACCCTTATAAACAATGCAGTGACTGCAGGTACCCCACCCTTATAAACAACACAGTGATGCAGGTACCGCACCCTTATAAACAATACAGTGACTGCAGGTATCCCCACCCTTATAAACAATACAGTGATTGCAGGTACCCCACCCTTATAAACAATACAGTCACTGCAGGTACCCCAGCCTTATAAACAATACAGTGACTGCAGGTACACCACCCTTATAAACAATTCACTGACTGCAGGTACCCCCACCTGTATAAACAATACAGTGACTGCAGGTACCCCACCCTTATAAACAACTTGATGCAGGTATCCCACCCTTATAAACAATACACTGACTGCAGGTATCCCCACCCTTATAAACAATACAGTAACTGCAGGTACCCCACACTTATAAACAATTCACTGACAGCAGGTACCCCCACCCTTATAGACAATACAGTCACTGCAGGTACCCCACCCTTATAAACAATACAGTGACTGCAGGTACCCCATCCTTATAAACAATACAGTGGCTGCAGGTACCCCACCCTTATAAACAACACAGTGATACAGGTACCCCCACCCATATGAAAAATACAGTGACTGCAGGTACCCCAACCTTATAAACAATACAGTGACTGCAGGTTCCCCCACCCTTATAAACAATACAGTGACTGCAGGTACCCCACCCTTATAGTCAATACAAAGACTGCAGGTACCCCACCCTCATGAACAATACAGTGACTGCAGGTACCCCCACCCTTATAAACAATACAGTGACTGCAGGTATCCCCACCCTTATAAACAATACAGTGACTGCAGGTACACCACCCTTATAAACAATTCACTGACTGCAGGTACCCCACCCTTATAAACAATACAGGGACTGCAGGTACCCCCACCCTTATAAACAATTCACTGACTGCAGGTACCCCCACCTTTAGAGAGAATACAGTGACTGCAGGTACACCACCCTTATAAACAATACAGTGACTGCAGGTACCCCACCCTTATAAACAATGCAGTGACTGCAGGTACCCCACATTTATAAACAACACAGTGATGCAGGTACCCCACCCTTATAAACAATACAGTGACTGCAGGTATCCCCACCCTTATAAACAATACAGTGACTGCAGGTACACCACCCTTACAAACAATTCACTGACTGCAGGTACCCCACCCTTATGAACAATGCAGTGACTGCAGGTACTCCACCCTTATAAAAAACACAGTGATGCAGGTACCCCACCCTTATAAATAATACAGTGACTGCAGGTATCCCCACCCTTGTAAACAATACAGTGACTGCAGGTACACCACCCTTATAAACAATTCACTGACTGCTGGTACCCCCACCCTTAGAGACAATACAGTGACTGCAGGTACCCCACCCTTATAAACAATACAAAGACTGCAGGTACCCCACCCTTATGAACAATACAGTGATTGCAGGTACCCCCACCCTTATAAACAATACAGTGACTGCAGGTATCCCCATCCTTATAAACAATACAGTGACTGCAGGTACACCACCCTTATAAACAATTCACTGACTGCAGGTACCCCCACCCTTATAGACAATACAGTGACTGCAGGTACCCCACCCTTATAAACAATACAGGGACTGCAGGTACCCCACCCTTATAAACAATTCACTGACTGCAGGTACCCCACCCTTATAAACAATACAGGGACTGCAGGTACCCCACCCTTATAAACAATTCACTGACTGCAGGTAACCCCCACCCTTATAAACAATACAGTGACTGCAGGTACACCACCCTTATAAACAATTCACTGACTGCAGGTACCCCGATCCTTAGAGACAATACAGTGACTGCAGGTACCCCCACCCTTGTAAAGAATACAGTGACTGCAGGTACCCCACAATACAGTGGCTGCAGGTACCCCACCCTTGTAAACAACACAGTGATGCAGGTACCCCCACCCTTATAAACAATACAGTGACTGCAGGTACCCCAACCTTATAAACAATACAGTGACTGCAGGTACCCCACCCTTATAAACAATACAGGGACTGCAGGTACCCCACCCTTATAAACAATACAGTGACTGCAGGTAACGCAACCTTATAAACAATACAGTGACTGCAGGTACCCCACCCTTGTAAACAACACGGTGATGCAGGTACCCCCACCATTATAAACAATACAGTGACTGCAGGTACCCCAACCTTATAAACAATACAGTGACTGCAGGTACCCCACCCTTATAAACAATACAGTGACTGCAGGTATCCCCATCCTTATAAACAATTCACTGACTGCAGGTACCCCCACCTTTAGAGACAATACAGTGACTGCAGGTACCCCACCCTTATAAACAACTCAGTGACTGCAGGTACCCCACCCTTATAAAAAATACAGTGACTGCAGGTACCCCACCCTTATAAACAACACAGTGATGCAGGTACCAAATCCTTATAAACAATACAGTGACTGCAGGTACACCACCCTTATAAACAATTCACTGACTGCAGGTACCCCACCCTTAAAACAATACAGTGACTGCAAGTACACCACCATTGTAAACAATTCACTGACTGCAGGTACCCCCACCCTTATAGACAATACAGTGACTGCAGGTACCCCACCCTTATAAACAATACAGGGACTGCAGGTACCCCCACCCTTTTAAACAATTCACTGACTGCAGGTACCCCACCTTTAGAGACAATACAGTGACTGCAGGTACACCACCCTTATAAACAATTCACTGACTGCAGGTACCCCCACCCTTATAAACAATACAGTGACTGCAGGTACCCCACCCTTATGAACAATACAGTGACTGCAGGTACCCCCACCCTTATAAACCATACAGTGACTGCAGGTATCCCCACCCTTATTAACAATACAGTGACTGCAGGTACACCACCCTTATAAACAATTCACTGACTGCAGGTACCCCCATCCTTAGAGACAATACACTGACTGCAGGTACCCCACCCTTATAAACAATACAGTGACTGCAGGAACCCCCACCTATATAAACAATACAGTGACAGCAGGTACCCCACCCTTATAAACAACACAGTGATGCAGGTCCCCCATCCTTATAAACAATTCACTGACTGCAGGTACCCCCACCCTTATAGACAATACAATCACTGCAGATACCCCACCCTTATAAACAATACAGTGACTGCAGGTACCCCAGCCTTATAAACAACACAGTGATGCAGGTACCCCACCCTTATAGACAATGCAGTGACTGCAGGTACCCCATCCTTATAAACAACACAGTGACGCAGGTACCCCACCCTTATAAACAATACAGTGACAGCAGGTATCCCCACCCTTATAAACAATACAGTGACTGCAGGTACACCACCCTTATAAACAACTCACTGACTGCAGGTACCCCCACCCTTATAAACAATACAGTGACTGCAGTTACCCCACCCTTATGAACAATACAGTGACTGCAGGTACCCCCACCCTTATAAACAGTATGGTGACTGCAGGTATCCCCACCCTTGTAAAGAATACAGTGACTGCAGGTACCCCACACTTATAAACAATACAGTGGCTGCAGGTACCCCACCCTTGTAAACAACACAGTGATGCAGGTACCCCCACCTTTAGAGACAATACAGTGACTGCAGGTACACCACCCTTATAAACAATTCACTGACTGCAGGTACCCCCACCCTTATAGACAATACAGTGACTGCAGGTACCCCACCCTTATAAACAATACAGGGACTGCAGGTACCCCACCCTTATAAACAATTCACTGACTGCAGGTAACCCCCACCCTTATAAACAATACAGTGACTGCAGGTACACCACCCTTATAAACAATTCACTGACTGCAGGTACCCCGATCCTTAGAGACAATACAGTGACTGCAGGTACCCCCACCCTTGTAAAGAATACAGTGACTGCAGGTACCCCACAATACAGTGGCTGCAGGTACCCCACCCTTGTAAACAACACAGTGATGCAGGTACCCCCACCCTTATAAACAATACAGTGACTGCAGGTACCCCAACCTTATAAACAATACAGTGACTGCAGGTACCCCACCCTTATAAACAATACAGGGACTGCAGGTACCCCACCCTTATAAACAATACAGTGACTGCAGGTAACGCAACCTTATAAACAATACAGTGACTGCAGGTACCCCACCCTTGTAAACAACACGGTGATGCAGGTACCCCCACCATTATAAACAATACAGTGACTGCAGGTACCCCAACCTTATAAACAATACAGTGACTGCAGGTACCCCACCCTTATAAACAATACAGTGACTGCAGGTATCCCCATCCTTATAAACAATTCACTGACTGCAGGTACCCCCACCTTTAGAGACAATACAGTGACTGCAGGTACCCCACCCTTATAAACAACTCAGTGACTGCAGGTACCCCACCCTTATAAAAAATACAGTGACTGCAGGTACCCCACCCTTATAAACAACACAGTGATGCAGGTACCAAATCCTTATAAACAATACAGTGACTGCAGGTACACCACCCTTATAAACAATTCACTGACTGCAGGTACCCCACCCTTAAAACAATACAGTGACTGCAAGTACACCACCATTGTAAACAATTCACTGACTGCAGGTACCCCCACCCTTATAGACAATACAGTGACTGCAGGTACCCCACCCTTATAAACAATACAGGGACTGCAGGTACCCCACCCTTGTAAATGATACAGTGGCTGCAGGTACCCCCATCCTTATAAACAATTCACTGACTGCAGGTACCCCCACCGTTAGGGACAATACAGTGACTGCAGGTACCCCACCCTTATAAACAACTCAGTGACTGCAGGTACCCCACCCTTATAAACAATACAGTGACTGCAGATACCCCACCCTTATAAACAATACATTGACTGCAGGTGTCCCCACCCTTATAAACTATACAGTGACTGCAGGTATCCCCACCCTAAAAAACAGTACAGTGACTACAGGTACATCACCCTTATAAACAATTCACTGACTGCAGGTACCCCCACCCTTATAGACAATACGGTGACTGCAGGTACCCCACCCTTATAAACAATACAGGGACTGCAGGTACCCCACCCTTATAAATGATACAGTGGCTGCAGGTACCCCACCCTTATAAACAACACAGTGATGCAGGTACCCCCACCCTTATAAACAATACAGTGACTTCAGGTACCGCACCCTTATAAACAATACAGTGACTGCAGGTATCTCCACCCTTATAAACAATTCACTGACTGCAGGTACCCCCACCTTTAGAGACAATACAGTGACTGCAGGTTCCCCCTTCCCTTATAAACAATACAGTGACTGCAGGTATCCCACCTTTATAAACAATGCAGTGACTGCAGGTACCCCACCCTTATAAACAACACAGTGATGCAGGTACCTCACCCTTATAAACAATACAGTGACTGCAGGTATCCCCACCCTTATAAACAATACAGTGACTGCAGGTACCACACCCTTATGAACAATACAGTGACTGCAGGTACCCCCACCCTTATAAACAACACAGTGACTGCAGGTATCCCCACCCTTATAAACAATACAGTGACTGCAGATACACCACCCTTATAAACAATTCACTGACTGCAGGTACCCCCACCCTTATAGACAATACAGTGATTGCAGGTACCCCAGCCTTATAAACAACAGAGTGATGTAGGTACCCCACCCTTATAAAAAATACACTGACTGCAGGTATCCCCACCCTTATAAACAATACAGTAACTGCAGGTACACCACCCTTATAAACAATTCACTGACTGCAGGTACCCGCACCCTTATAGACAATACAGTCACTGCAGGTACCCCACCCTTATAAACAATACAGTGACTGCAGGTACCCCAACCTTATAAACAATACAGTGGCTGCAGGTAGCCCACCCTTATAAACAACACAGTGATACAGGTACCCCCCTCTTATGAACAATACAGTGACTGCAGGTGTCCCCACCCTTATAAACTATACAGTGACTGCAGGTATCCCCACCCTAAAAAACAATACAGTGACTACAGGTACATCACCCTTATAAACAATTCACTGACTGCAGGTACCCCCATCCTTATAAACAATTCACTGACTGCAGGTACCCCCACCGTTAGGGACAATACAGTGACTGCAGGTACCCCACCCTTATAAACAACTCAGTGACTGCAGGTACCCCACCCTTATAAACAATACAGTGACTGCAGATACCCCACCCTTATAAACAATACATTGACTGCAGGTGTCCCCACCCTTATAAACTATACAGTGACTGCAGGTATCCCCACCCTAAAAAACAATACAGTGACTACAGGTACATCACCCTTATAAACAATTCACTGACTGCAGGTACCCCCACCCTTATAGACAATACGGTGACTGCAGGTACCCCACCCTTATAAACAATACAGGGACTGCAGGTACCCCACCCTTATAAATGATACAGTGGCTGCAGGTACCCCACCCTTATAAACAACACAGTGATGCAGGTACCCCCACCCTTATAAACAATACAGTGACTTCAGGTACCGCACCCTTATAAACAATACAGTGACTGCAGGTATCTCCACCCTTATAAACAATTCACTGACTGCAGGTACCCCCACCTTTAGAGACAATACAGTGACTGCAGGTTCCCCCTTCCCTTATAAACAATACAGTGACTGCAGGTATCCCACCTTTATAAACAATGCAGTGACTGCAGGTACCCCACCCTTATAAACAACACAGTGATGCACGTACCTCACCCTTATAAACAATACAGTGACTGCAGGTACCACACCCTTATGAACAATACAGTGACTGCAGGTACCCCCACCCTTATAAACAACACAGTGACTGCAGGTATCCCCACCCTTATAAACAATACAGTGACTGCAGATACACCACCCTTATAAACAATTCACTGACTGCAGGTACCCCCACCCTTATAGACAATACAGTGATTGCAGGTACCCCAGCCTTATAAACAACAGAGTGATGTAGGTACCCCACCCTTATAAAAAATACACTGACTGCAGGTATCCCCACCCTTATAAACAATACAGTAACTGCAGGTACACCACCCTTATAAACAATTCACTGACTGCAGGTACCCGCACCCTTATAGACAATACAGTCACTGCAGGTACCCCACCCTTATAAACAATACAGTGACTGCAGGTACCCCAACCTTATAAACAATACAGTGGCTGCAGGTAGCCCACCCTTATAAACAACACAGTGATACAGGTACCCCCCTCTTATGAACAATACAGTGACTGCAGGTGTCCCCACCCTTATAAACTATACAGTGACTGCAGGTATCCCCACCCTAAAAAACAATACAGTGACTACAGGTACATCACCCTTATAAACAATTCACTGACTGCAGGTACCCCCATCCTTATAAACAATTCACTGACTGCAGGTACCCCCACCGTTAGGGACAATACAGTGACTGCAGGTACCCCACCCTTATAAACAACTCAGTGACTGCAGGTACCCCACCCTTATAAACAATACAGTGACTGCAGATAACCCACCCTTATAAACAATACATTGACTGCAGGTGTCCCCACCCTTATAAACTATACAGTGACAGCAGGTATCCCCACCCTAAAAAACAATACAGTGACTACAGGTACATCACCCTTATAAACAATTCACTGACTGCAGGTACCCCCACCCTTATAGACAATACGGTGACTGCAGGTACCCCACCCTTATAAACAATACAGGGACTGCAGGTACCCCACCCTTATAAATGATACAGTGGCTGCAGGTACCCCACCCTTATAAACAACACAGTGATGCAGGTACCCCCACCCTTATAAACAATACAGTGACTGCAGGTACCGCACCCTTATAAACAATACAGTGACTGCAGGTATCTCCACCCTTGTAAACAATTCACTGACTGCAGGTACCCCCACCTTTAGAGACAATACAGTGACTGCAGGTTCCCCCTTCCCTTATAAACAATACAGTGACTGCAGGTATCCCACCTTTATAAACAATGCAGTGACTGCAGGTACCCCACCCTTATAAACAACACAGTGATGCAGGTACCTCACCCTTATAAACAATACAGTGACTGCAGGTATCCCCACCCTTATAAACAATACAGTGACTGCAGGTACAACACCCTTATGAACAATACAGTGACTGCAGGTACCCCCACCCTTATAAACAACACAGTGACTGCAGGTATCCCCACCCTTATAAACAATACAGTGACTGCAGATACACCACCCTTATAAACAATTCACTGACTGCAGGTACCCCCACCCTTATAGACAATACAGTGATTGCAGGTACCCCAGCCTTATAAACAACAGAGTGATGTAGGTACCCCACCCTTATAAAAAATACACTGACTGCAGGTATCCCCACCCTTATAAACAATACAGTAACTGCAGGTACACCACCCTTATAAACAATTCACTGACTGCAGGTACCCGCACCCTTATAGACAATACAGTCACTGCAGGTACCCCACCCTTATAAACAATACAGTGACTGCAGGTACCCCAACCTTATAAACAATACAGTGGCTGCAGGTAGCCCACCCTTATAAACAACACAGTGATACAGGTACCCCCCTCTTATGAACAATACAGTGACTGCAGGTACCCCACCCTTATTAACAATACAGGGACTGCAGGTACCCACACCCTTATAAACAATTCACTTACTGCAGGTACCCCCACCCTTATAGACAATACAGTGACTGCAGGTATCTCCACCCTTATAAACAATTCACTGACTGCAGGTACCCCCACCTTTAGAGACAATACAGTGACTGCAGGTTCCCCCTTCCCTTATAAAAAATACACTGACTGCAGGTATCCCCACCCTTATAAACAATACAGTAACTGCAGGTACACCACCCTTATAAACAATTCACTGACTGCAGGTACACCACCCTTATAAACAATTCACTGACTGCAGGTACCCCCACCCTTATAGACAATACAGTGACTGCAGGTACCCCACCCTTATAGACAATACAGTGACTGCAGGTACCCCCACCCTTATAGACAATACAGTGACTGCAGGTACCCCACCCTTATAAACAATACAGGGACTGCAGGTACCCCCACCCTTTTAAACAATTCACTGACTGCAGGTACCCCCACCTTTAGAGACAATACAGTGACTGCAGGTACACCACCCTTATAAACAATTCACTGACTGCAGGTACCCCCACCCTTATAAACAATACAGTGACTGCAGGTACCCCACCCTTATGAACAATACAGTGACTGCAGGTACCCCCACCCTTATAAACCATACAGTGACTGCAGGTATCCCCACCCTTATTAACAATACAGTGACTGCAGGTACACCACCCTTATAAACAATTCACTGACTGCAGGTACCCCCATCCTTAGAGACAATACACTGACTGCAGGTACCCCACCCTTATAAACAATACAGTGACTGCAGGTACCCCACCCTTATAAACAATGCAGTGACTGCAGGTACCCCACCCTTATAAAAAACACAGTGATGCAGGTACCGCACCCTTATAAACAATACAGTGACTGCAGGTATCCCCACCCTTATAAACAATACAGTGATTGCAGGTACCCCACCCTTATAAACAATACAGTCACTGCAGGTACCCCAGCCTTATAAACAATACAGTGACTGCAGGTACACCACCCTTGTAAACAATTCACTGACTGCAGGTACCCCCACCTTTATAAACAATACAGTGACTGCAGGTACCCCACCCTTATAAACAACTTGATGCAGGTATCCCACCCTTATAAACAATACACTGACTGCAGGTATCCCCACCCTTATAAACAATACAGTAACTGCAGGTACCCCACACTTATAAACAATTCACTGACAGCAGGTACCCCCACCCTTATAGACAATACAGTCACTGCAGGTACCCCACCCTTATAAACAATACAGTGACTGCAGGTACCCCATCCTTATAAACAATACAGTGGCTGCAGGTACCCCACCCTTATAAACAACACAGTGATACAGGTACCCCCACCCATATGAAAAATACAGTGACTGCAGGTACCCCAACCTTATAAACAATACAGTGACTGCAGGTTCCCCCACCCTTATAAACAATACAGTGACTGCAGGTACCCCACCCTTATAGTCAATATAAAGACTGCAGGTACCCCACCCTCATGAACAATACAGTGACTGCAGGTACCCCCACCCTTATAAACAATACAGTGACTGCAGGTATCCCCACCCTTATAAACAATACAGTGACTGCAGGTACACCACCCTTATAAACAATTCACTGACTGCAGGTACCCCACCCTTATAAACAATACAGGGACTGCAGGTACCCCCACCCTTATAAACAATTCACTGACTGCAGGTACCCCCACCTTTAGAGAGAATACAGTGACTGCAGGTACACCACCCTTATAAACAATACAGTGACTGCAGGTACCCCACCCTTATAAACAATGCAGTGACTGCAGGTACCCCACATTTATAAACAACACAGTGATGCAGGTACCCCACCCTTATAAACAATACAGTGACTGCAGGTATCCCCACCCTTATAAACAATACAGTGACTGCAGGTACACCACCCTTACAAACAATTCACTGACTGCAGGTACCCCACCCTTATGAACAATGCAGTGACTGCAGGTACTCCACCCTTATAAAAAACACAGTGATGCAGGTACCCCACCCTTATAAATAATACAGTGACTGCAGGTATCCCCACCCTTGTAAACAATACAGTGACTGCAGGTACACCACCCTTATAAACAATTCACTGACTGCTGGTACCCCCACCCTTAGAGACAATACAGTGACTGCAGGTACCCCACCCTTATAAACAATAAAAAGACTGCAGGTACCCCACCCTTATGAACAATACAGTGATTGCAGGTACCCCCACCCTTATAAACAATACAGTGACTGCAGGTATCCCCATCCTTATAAACAATACAGTGACTGCAGGTACACCACCCTTATAAACAATTCACTGACTGCAGGTACCCCCACCCTTATAGACAATACAGTGATTGCAGGTACCCCAGCCTTATAAACAACAGAGTGATGTAGGTACCCCACCCTTATAAAAAATACACTGACTGCAGGTATCCCCACCCTTATAAACAATACAGTAACTGCAGGTACACCACCCTTATAAACAATTCACTGACTGCAGGTACCCGCACCCTTATAGACAATACAGTCACTGCAGGTACCCCACCCTTATAAACAATACAGTGACTGCAGGTACCCCAACCTTATAAACAATACAGTGGCTGCAGGTAGCCCACCCTTATAAACAACACAGTGATACAGGTACCCCCCTCTTATGAACAATACAGTGACTGCAGGTGTCCCCACCCTTATAAACTATACAGTGACTGCAGGTATCCCCACCCTAAAAAACAATACAGTGACTACAGGTACATCACCCTTATAAACAATTCACTGACTGCAGGTACCCCCATCCTTATAAACAATTCACTGACTGCAGGTACCCCCACCGTTAGGGACAATACAGTGACTGCAGGTACCCCACCCTTATAAACAACTCAGTGACTGCAGGTACCCCACCCTTATAAACAATACAGTGACTGCAGATACCCCACCCTTATAAACAATACATTGACTGCAGGTGTCCCCACCCTTATAAACTATACAGTGACTGCAGGTATCCCCACCCTAAAAAACAATACAGTGACTACAGGTACATCACCCTTATAAACAATTCACTGACTGCAGGTACCCCCACCCTTATAGACAATACGGTGACTGCAGGTACCCCACCCTTATAAACAATACAGGGACTGCAGGTACCCCACCCTTATAAATGATACAGTGGCTGCAGGTACCCCACCCTTATAAACAACACAGTGATGCAGGTACCCCCACCCTTATAAACAATACAGTGACTTCAGGTACCGCACCCTTATAAACAATACAGTGACTGCAGGTATCTCCACCCTTATAAACAATTCACTGACTGCAGGTACCCCCACCTTTAGAGACAATACAGTGACTGCAGGTTCCCCCTTCCCTTATAAACAATACAGTGACTGCAGGTATCCCACCTTTATAAACAATGCAGTGACTGCAGGTACCCCACCCTTATAAACAACACAGTGATGCACGTACCTCACCCTTATAAACAATACAGTGACTGCAGGTACCACACCCTTATGAACAATACAGTGACTGCAGGTACCCCCACCCTTATAAACAACACAGTGACTGCAGGTATCCCCACCCTTATAAACAATACAGTGACTGCAGATACACCACCCTTATAAACAATTCACTGACTGCAGGTACCCCCACCCTTATAGACAATACAGTGATTGCAGGTACCCCAGCCTTATAAACAACAGAGTGATGTAGGTACCCCACCCTTATAAAAAATACACTGACTGCAGGTATCCCCACCCTTATAAACAATACAGTAACTGCAGGTACACCACCCTTATAAACAATTCACTGACTGCAGGTACCCGCACCCTTATAGACAATACAGTCACTGCAGGTACCCCACCCTTATAAACAATACAGTGACTGCAGGTACCCCAACCTTATAAACAATACAGTGGCTGCAGGTAGCCCACCCTTATAAACAACACAGTGATACAGGTACCCCCCTCTTATGAACAATACAGTGACTGCAGGTGTCCCCACCCTTATAAACTATACAGTGACTGCAGGTATCCCCACCCTAAAAAACAATACAGTGACTACAGGTACATCACCCTTATAAACAATTCACTGACTGCAGGTACCCCCATCCTTATAAACAATTCACTGACTGCAGGTACCCCCACCGTTAGGGACAATACAGTGACTGCAGGTACCCCACCCTTATAAACAACTCAGTGACTGCAGGTACCCCACCCTTATAAACAATACAGTGACTGCAGATACCCCACCCTTATAAACAATACATTGACTGCAGGTGTCCCCACCCTTATAAACTATACAGTGACTGCAGGTATCCCCACCCTAAAAAACAATACAGTGACTACAGGTACATCACCCTTATAAACAATTCACTGACTGCAGGTACCCCCACCCTTATAGACAATACGGTGACTGCAGGTACCCCACCCTTATAAACAATACAGGGACTGCAGGTACCCCACCCTTATAAATGATACAGTGGCTGCAGGTACCCCACCCTTATAAACAACCCAGTGATGCAGGTACCCCCACCCTTATAAACAATACAGTGACTTCAGGTACCGCACCCTTATAAACAATACAGTGACTGCAGGTATCTCCACCCTTATAAACAATTCACTGACTGCAGGTACCCCCACCTTTAGAGACAATACAGTGACTGCAGGTTCCCCCTTCCCTTATAAACAATACAGTGACTGCAGGTATCCCACCTTTATAAACAATGCAGTGACTGCAGGTACCCCACCCTTATAAACAACACAGTGATGCACGTACCTCACCCTTATAAACAATACAGTGACTGCAGGTACCACACCCTTATGAACAATACAGTGACTGCAGGTACCCCCACCCTTATAAACAACACAGTGACTGCAGGTATCCCCACCCTTATAAACAATACAGTGACTGCAGATACACCACCCTTATAAACAATTCACTGACTGCAGGTACCCCCACCCTTATAGACAATACAGTGATTGCAGGTACCCCAGCCTTATAAACAACAGAGTGATGTAGGTACCCCACCCTTATAAAAAATACACTGACTGCAGGTATCCCCACCCTTATAAACAATACAGTAACTGCAGGTACACCACCCTTATAAACAATTCACTGACTGCAGGTACCCGCACCCTTATAGACAATACAGTCACTGCAGGTACCCCACCCTTATAAACAATACAGTGACTGCAGGTACCCCAACCTTATAAACAATACAGTGGCTGCAGTTAGCCCACCCTTATAAACAACACAGTGATACAGGTACCCCCCTCTTATGAACAATACAGTGACTGCAGGTGTCCCCACCCTTATAAACTATACAGTGACTGCAGGTATCCCCACCCTAAAAAACAATACAGTGACTACAGGTACATCACCCTTATAAACAATTCACTGACTGCAGGTACCCCCATCCTTATAAACAATTCACTGACTGCAGGTACCCCCACCGTTAGGGACAATACAGTGACTGCAGGTACCCCACCCTTATAAACAACTCAGTGACTGCAGGTACCCCACCCTTATAAACAATACAGTGACTGCAGATACCCCACCCTTATAAACAATACATTGACTGCAGGTGTCCCCACCCTTATAAACTATACAGTGACTGCAGGTATCCCCACCCTAAAAAACAATACAGTGACTACAGGTACATCACCCTTATAAACAATTCACTGACTGCAGGTACCCCCACCCTTATAGACAATACGGTGACTGCAGGTACCCCACCCTTATAAACAATACAGGGACTGCAGGTACCCCACCCTTATAAATGATACAGTGGCTGCAGGTACCCCACCCTTATAAACAACACAGTGATGCAGGTACCCCCACCCTTATAAACAATACAGTGACTTCAGGTACCGCACCCTTATAAACAATACAGTGACTGCAGGTATCTCCACCCTTATAAACAATTCACTGACTGCAGGTACCCCCACCTTTAGAGACAATACAGTGACTGCAGGTTCCCCCTTCCCTTATAAAAAATACAGTGACTGCAGGTATCCCACCTTTATAAACAATGCAGTGACTGCAGGTACCCCACCCTTATAAACAACACAGTGATGCACGTACCTCACCCTTATAAACAATACAGTGACTGCAGGTACCACACCCTTATGAACAATACAGTGACTGCAGGTACCCCCACCCTTATAAACAACACAGTGACTGCAGGTATCCCCACCCTTATAAACAATACAGTGACTGCAGATACACCACCCTTATAAACAATTCACTGACTGCAGGTACCCCCACCCTTATAGACAATACAGTGATTGCAGGTACCCCAGCCTTATAAACAACAGAGTGATGTAGGTACCCCACCCTTATAAAAAATACACTGACTGCAGGTATCCCCACCCTTATAAACAATACAGTAACTGCAGGTACACCACCCTTATAAACAATTCACTGACTGCAGGTACCCGCACCCTTATAGACAATACAGTGATTGCAGGTACCCCAGCCTTATAAACAACAGAGTGATGTAGGTACCCCACCCTTATAAAAAATACACTGACTGCAGGTATCCCCACCCTTATAAACAATACAGTAAGTGCAGGTACACCACCCTTATAAACAATTCACTGACTGCAGGTACCCGCACCCTTATAGACAATACAGTCACTGCAGGTACCCCACCCTTATAAACAATACAGTGACTGCAGGTACCCCAACCTTATAAACAATACAGTGGCTGCAGGTATCCCAACCTTATAAACAACACAGTGATACAGGTACCCCCCTCTTATGAACAATACAGTGACTGCAGGTGTCCCCACCCTTATAAACTATACAGTGACTGCAGGTATCCCCACCCTAAAAAACAATACAGTGACTACAGGTACATCACCCTTATAAACAATTCACTGACTGCAGGTACCCCCATCCTTATAAACAATTCACTGACTGCAGGTACCCCCACCGTTAGGGACAATACAGTGACTGCAGGTACCCCACCCTTATAAACAACTCAGTGACTGCAGGTACCCCACCCTTATAAACAATACAGTGACTGCAGATACCCCACCCTTATAAACAATACATTGACTGCAGGTGTCCCCACCCTTATAAACTATACAGTGACTGCAGGTATCCCCACCCTAAAAAACAATACAGTGACTACAGGTACATCACCCTTATAAACAATTCACTGACTGCAGGTACCCCCACCCTTATAGACAATACGGTGACTGCAGGTACCCCACCCTTATAAACAATACAGGGACTGCAGGTACCCCACCCTTATAAATGATACAGTGGCTGCAGGTACCCCACCCTTATAAACAACCCAGTGATGCAGGTACCCCCACCCTTATAAACAATACAGTGACTTCAGGTACCGCACCCTTATAAACAATACAGTGACTGCAGGTATCTCCACCCTTATAAACAATTCACTGACTGCAGGTACCCCCACCTTTAGAGACAATACAGTGACTGCAGGTTCCCCCTTCCCTTATAAACAATACAGTGACTGCAGGTATCCCACCTTTATAAACAATGCAGTGACTGCAGGTACCCCACCCTTATAAACAACACAGTGATGCACGTACCTCACCCTTATAAACAATACAGTGACTGCAGGTACCACACCCTTATGAACAATACAGTGACTGCAGGTACCCCCACCCTTATAAACAACACAGTGACTGCAGGTATCCCCACCCTTATAAACAATACAGTGACTGCAGATACACCACCCTTATAAACAATTCACTGACTGCAGGTACCCCCACCCTTATAGACAATACAGTGATTGCAGGTACCCCAGCCTTATAAACAACAGAGTGATGTAGGTACCCCACCCTTATAAAAAATACACTGACTGCAGGTATCCCCACCCTTATAAACAATACAGTAACTGCAGGTACACCACCCTTATAAACAATTCACTGACTGCAGGTACCCGCACCTTTTTATAGACAATACAGTCACTGCAGGTACCCCACCCTTATAAACAATACAGTGACTGCAGGTACCCCAACCTTATAAACAATACAGTGGCTGCAGTTAGCCCACCCTTATAAACAACACAGTGATACAGGTACCCCCCTCTTATGAACAATACAGTGACTGCAGGTGTCCCCACCCTTATAAACTATACAGTGACTGCAGGTATCCCCACCCTAAAAAACAATACAGTGACTACAGGTACATCACCCTTATAAACAATTCACTGACTGCAGGTACCCCCATCCTTATAAACAATTCACTGACTGCAGGTACCCCCACCGTTAGGGACAATACAGTGACTGCAGGTACCCCACCCTTATAAACAACTCAGTGACTGCAGGTACCCCACCCTTATAAACAATACAGTGACTGCAGATACCCCACCCTTATAAACAATACATTGACTGCAGGTGTCCCCACCCTTATAAACTATACAGTGACTGCAGGTATCCCCACCCTAAAAAACAATACAGTGACTACAGGTACATCACCCTTATAAACAATTCACTGACTGCAGGTACCCCCACCCTTATAGACAATACGGTGACTGCAGGTACCCCACCCTTATAAACAATACAGGGACTGCAGGTACCCCACCCTTATAAATGATACAGTGGCTGCAGGTACCCCACCCTTATAAACAACACAGTGATGCAGGTACCCCCACCCTTATAAACAATACAGTGACTTCAGGTACCGCACCCTTATAAACAATACAGTGACTGCAGGTATCTCCACCCTTATAAACAATTCACTGACTGCAGGTACCCCCACCTTTAGAGACAATACAGTGACTGCAGGTTCCCCCTTCCCTTATAAACAATACAGTGACTGCAGGTATCCCACCTTTATAAACAATGCAGTGACTGCAGGTACCCCACCCTTATAAACAACACAGTGATGCACGTACCTCACCCTTATAAACAATACAGTGACTGCAGGTACCACACCCTTATGAACAATACAGTGACTGCAGGTACCCCCACCCTTATAAACAACACAGTGACTGCAGGTATCCCCACCCTTATAAACAATACAGTGACTGCAGATACACCACCCTTATAAACAATTCACTGACTGCAGGTACCCCCACCCTTATAGACAATACAGTGATTGCAGGTACCCCAGCCTTATAAACAACAGAGTGATGTAGGTACCCCACCCTTATAAAAAATACACTGACTGCAGGTATCCCCACCCTTATAAACAATACAGTAACTGCAGGTACACCACCCTTATAAACAATTCACTGACTGCAGGTACCCGCACCCTTATAGACAATACAGTCACTGCAGGTACCCCACCCTTATAAACAATACAGTGACTGCAGGTACCCCAACCTTATAAACAATACAGTGGCTGCAGGTAGCCCACCCTTATAAACAACACAGTGATACAGGTACCCCCCTCTTATGAACAATACAGTGACTGCAGGTGTCCCCACCCTTATAAACTATACAGTGACTGCAGGTATCCCCACCCTAAAAAACAATACAGTGACTACAGGTACATCACCCTTATAAACAATTCACTGACTGCAGGTACCCCCATCCTTATAAACAATTCACTGACTGCAGGTACCCCCACCGTTAGGGACAATACAGTGACTGCAGGTACCCCACCCTTATAAACAACTCAGTGACTGCAGGTACCCCACCCTTATAAACAATACAGTGACTGCAGATACCCCACCCTTATAAACAATACATTGACTGCAGGTGTCCCCACCCTTATAAACTATACAGTGACTGCAGGTATCCCCACCCTAAAAAACAATACAGTGACTACAGGTACATCACCCTTATAAACAATTCACTGACTGCAGGTACCCCCACCCTTATAGACAATACGGTGACTGCAGGTACCCCACCCTTATAAACAATACAGGGACTGCAGGTACCCCACCCTTATAAATGATACAGTGGCTGCAGGTACCCCACCCTTATAAACAACCCAGTGATGCAGGTACCCCCACCCTTATAAACAATACAGTGACTTCAGGTACCGCACCCTTATAAACAATACAGTGACTGCAGGTATCTCCACCCTTATAAACAATTCACTGACTGCAGGTACCCCCACCTTTAGAGACAATACAGTGACTGCAGGTTCCCCCTTCCCTTATAAACAATACAGTGACTGCAGGTATCCCACCTTTATAAACAATGCAGTGACTGCAGGTACCCCACCCTTATAAACAACACAGTGATGCACGTACCTCACCCTTATAAACAATACAGTGACTGCAGGTACCACACCCTTATGAACAATACAGTGACTGCAGGTACCCCCACCCTTATAAACAACACAGTGACTGCAGGTATCCCCACCCTTATAAACAATACAGTGACTGCAGATACACCACCCTTATAAACAATTCACTGACTGCAGGTACCCCCACCCTTATAGACAATACAGTGATTGCAGGTACCCCAGCCTTATAAACAACAGAGTGATGTAGGTACCCCACCCTTATAAAAAATACACTGACTGCAGGTATCCCCACCCTTATAAACAATACAGTAACTGCAGGTACACCACCCTTATAAACAATTCACTGACTGCAGGTACCCGCACCCTTATAGACAATACAGTCACTGCAGGTACCCCACCCTTATAAACAATACAGTGACTGCAGGTACCCCAACCTTATAAACAATACAGTGGCTGCAGTTAGCCCACCCTTATAAACAACACAGTGACTGCAGGTATCCCCACCCTTATAAACAATACAGTGACTGCAGATACACCACCCTTATAAACAATTCACTGACTGCAGGTACCCCCACCCTTATAGACAATACAGTGATTGCAGGTACCCCAGCCTTATAAACAACAGAGTGATGTAGGTACCCCACCCTTATAAAAAATACACTGACTGCAGGTATCCCCACCCTTATAAACAATACAGTAACTGCAGGTACACCACCCTTATAAACAATTCACTGACTGCAGGTACCCGCACCCTTATAGACAATACAGTCACTGCAGGTACCCCACCCTTATAAACAATACAGTGACTGCAGGTACCCCAACCTTATAAACAATACAGTGGCTGCAGGTAGCCCACCCTTATAAACAACACAGTGATACAGGTACCCCCCTCTTATGAACAATACAGTGACTGCAGGTACCCCACCCTTATTAACAATACAGGGACTGCAGGTACCCACACCCTTATAAACAATTCACTTACTGCAGGTACCCCCACCCTTATAGACAATACAGTGACTGCAGGTATCTCCACCCTTATAAACAATTCACTGACTGCAGGTACCCCCACCTTTAGAGACAATACAGTGACTGCAGGTTCCCCCTTCCCTTATAAAAAATACACTGACTGCAGGTATCCCCACCCTTATAAACAATACAGTAACTGCAGGTACACCACCCTTATAAACAATTCACTGACTGCAGGTACACCACCCTTATAAACAATTCACTGACTGCAGGTACCCCCACCCTTATAGACAATACAGTGACTGCAGGTACCCCACCCTTATAGACAATACAGTGACTGCAGGTACCCCCACCCTTATAGACAATACAGTGACTGCAGGTACCCCACCCTTATAAACAATACAGGGACTGCAGGTACCCCCACCCTTTTAAACAATTCACTGACTGCAGGTACCCCCACCTTTAGAGACAATACAGTGACTGCAGGTACACCACCCTTATAAACAATTCACTGACTGCAGGTACCCCCACCCTTATAAACAATACAGTGACTGCAGGTACCCCACCCTTATGAACAATACAGTGACTGCAGGTACCCCCACCCTTATAAACCATACAGTGACTGCAGGTATCCCCACCCTTATTAACAATACAGTGACTGCAGGTACACCACCCTTATAAACAATTCACTGACTGCAGGTACCCCCATCCTTAGAGACAATACACTGACTGCAGGTACCCTTCCCTTATAAACAATACAGTGACTGCAGGTACCCCACCCTTATAAACAATGCAGTGACTGCAGGTACCCCACCCTTATAAAAAACACAGTGATGCAGGTACCGCACCCTTATAAACAATACAGTGACTGCAGGTATCCCCACCCTTATAAACAATACAGTGATTGCAGGTACCCCACCCTTATAAACAATACAGTCACTGCAGGTACCCCAGCCTTATAAACAATACAGTGACTGCAGGTACACCACCCTTGTAAACAATTCACTGACTGCAGGTACCCCCACCTTTATAAACAATACAGTGACTGCAGGTACCCCACCCTTATAAACAACTTGATGCAGGTATCCCACCCTTATAAACAATACACTGACTGCAGGTATCCCCACCCTTATAAACAATACAGTAACTGCAGGTACCCCACACTTATAAACAATTCACTGACAGCAGGTACCCCCACCCTTATAGACAATACAGTCACTGCAGGTACCCCACCCTTATAAACAATACAGTGACTGCAGGTACCCCATCCTTATAAACAATACAGTGGCTGCAGGTACCCCACCCTTATAAACAACACAGTGATACAGGTACCCCCACCCATATGAAAAATACAGTGACTGCAGGTACCCCAACCTTATAAACAATACAGTGACTGCAGGTTCCCCCACCCTTATAAACAATACAGTGACTGCAGGTACCCCACCCTTATAGTCAATACAAAGACTGCAGGTACCCCACCCTCATGAACAATACAGTGACTGCAGGTACCCCCACCCTTATAAACAATACAGTGACTGCAGGTATCCCCACCCTTATAAACAATACAGTGACTGCAGGTACACCACCCTTATAAACAATTCACTGACTGCAGGTACCCCACCCTTATAAACAATACAGGGACTGCAGGTACCCCCACCCTTATAAACAATTCACTGACTGCAGGTACCCCCACCTTTAGAGAGAATACAGTGACTGCAGGTACACCACCCTTATAAACAATACAGTGACTGCAGGTACCCCACCCTTATAAACAATGCAGTGACTGCAGGTACCCCACATTTATAAACAACACAGTGATGCAGGTACCCCACCCTTATAAACAATACAGTGACTGCAGGTATCCCCACCCTTATAAACAATACAGTGACTGCAGGTACACCACCCTTACAAACAATTCACTGACTGCAGGTACCCCACCCTTATGAACAATGCAGTGACTGCAGGTACTCCACCCTTATAAAAAACACAGTGATGCAGGTACCCCACCCTTATAAATAATACAGTGACTGCAGGTATCCCCACCCTTGTAAACAATATAGTGACTGCAGGTACACCACCCTTATAAACAATTCACTGACTGCTGGTACCCCCACCCTTAGAGACAATACAGTGACTGCAGGTACCCCACCCTTATAAACAATAAAAAGACTGCAGGTACCCCACCCTTATGAACAATACAGTGATTGCAGGTACCCCCACCCTTATAAACAATACAGTGACTGCAGGTATCCCCATCCTTATAAACAATACAGTGACTGCAGGTACACCACCCTTATAAACAATTCACTGACTGCAGGTACCCCCACCCTTATAGACAATACAGTGACTGCAGGTACCCCACCCTTATAAACAATACAGGGACTGCAGGTACCCCCACCCTTTTAAACAATTCACTGACTGCAGGTACCCCCACCTTTAGAGACAATACAGTGACTGCAGGTACACCACCCTTATAAACAATTCACTGACTGCAGGTACCCCCACCCTTATAAACAATACAGTGACTGCAGGTACCCCACCCTTATGAACAATACAGTGACTGCAGGTACCCCCACCCTTATAAACCATACAGTGACTGCAGGTATCCCCACCCTTATTAACAATGCAGTGACTGCAGGTACACCACCCTTATAAACAATTCACTGACTGCAGGTACCCCCATCCTTAGAGACAATACACTGACTGCAGGTACCCCACCCTTATAAACAATACAGTGACTGCAGGAACCCCCACCTTTATAAACAATACAGTGACAGCAGGTACCCCACCCTTATAAACAACACAGTGATGCAGGTCCCCCATCCTTATAAACAATTCACTGACTGCAGGTACCCCCACCCTTATAGACAATACAATCACTGCAGATACCCCACCCTTATAAACAATACAGTGACTGCAGGTACCCCAGCCTTATAAACAACACAGTGATGCAGGTACCCCACCCTTATAGACAATGCAGTGACTGCAGGTACCCCACCCTTATAAACAACACAGTGACGCAGGTACCCCACCCTTATAAACAATACAGTGACAGCAGGTATCCCCACCCTTATAAACAATACAGTGACTGCAGGTACACCACCCTTATAAACAACTCACTGACTGCAGGTACCCCCACCCTTATAAACAATACAGTGACTGCAGTTACCCCACCCTTATGAACAATACAGTGACTGCAGGTACCCCCACCCTTATAAACAGTACGGTGACTGCAGGTATCCCCACCCTTGTAAACAATACAGTGACTGCATGTACACCACCCTTATAAACAATACAGTGACTGCAGGTACACCACCGTTATAAACAATACAGTGACTGCAGGTACCCCCACCGTTAGAGACAATACAGTGACTGCAGGTACACCACCCTTATAAACAATACAGTGACTGCAGGTACCCCACCCTTATAAACAATGCAGTGACTGCAGGTACCCCACCCTTATAAACAACACAGTGATGCGGGTACCCCACCCTTATAAACAATACAGTGACTGCAGGTATCCCCACCCTTATAAACAATACAGTGACTGCAGGTACCCCACCCTTATAAACAATACAGTGACTGCAGGTAACCCCACCTTTATAAACAATACAGTGACTGCAGGTACCCCAGCCTTATAAACAACACAGTGATGCAGGTACCCGACCCTTATAAACAATACACTGACTGCAGGTATCCCCACCCTTTAAAACAATATAGTAACTGCAGGCACACCACCCTTATAAACAATTCACTGACTGCAGGTACCCTCACCCTTATAGACAATACAGTCACTGCAGGTACCCCATCCTTATAAACAATAAAGTGACTGCATGTACCCCACCCTTGTAAACAATACAGTGGCTGCAGGTACCCCACCCTTATAAACAACACAGTGATACAGGTACCCCCACCCTTATGAAAAATACAGTGACTGCATGTACCCCACCCTTATAAACAATAAAGTGACTGCAGGTGCCCCCACCCTTATAAACAATACAGTGACAGCAGGTACCCCACCCTTATAAACAACACAGTGATGCAGGTCCCCCATCCTTATAAACAATTCACTGACTGCAGATACCCCCACCCTTATAGACAATACAATCACTGCAGATACCCCACCCTTATAAACAATACAGTGACTGCAGGTACCCCAGCCTTATAAACAACACAGTGATGCAGGTACCCCACCCTTATAGACAATGCAGTGACTGCAGGTACCCCACCCTTATAAACAACACAGTGACGCAGGTACCCCACCCTTATAAACAATGCAGTGACTGCAGGTATCCCCACCCTTATAAACAACTCACTGACTGCAGGTACCCCCACCGTTAGAGACAATACAGTGACTGCAGGTACACCACCCTTATAAACAATACAGTGACTGCAGGTACCCCACCCTTATAAACAATGCAGTGACTGCAGGTACCCCACCCTTATAAACAACACAGTGATGCGGGTACCCCACCCTTATAAACAATACAGTGACTGCAGGTATCCCCACCCTTATAAACAATACAGTGACTGCAGGTACCCCACCCTTATAAACAATACAGTGACTGCAGGTAACCCCACCTTTATAAACAATACAGTGACTGCAGGTACCCCAGCCTTATAAACAACACAGTGATGCAGGTACCCGACCCTTATAAACAATACACTGACTGCAGGTATCCCCACCCTTTAAAACAATATAGTAACTGCAGGCACACCACCCTTATAAACAATTCACTGACTGCAGGTACCCTCACCCTTATAGACAATACAGTCACTGCAGGTACCCCATCCTTATAAACAATAAAGTGACTGCATGTACCCCACCCTTGTAAACAATACAGTGGCTGCAGGTACCCCACCCTTATAAACAACACAGTGATACAGGTACCCCACCCTTATAAACAATACAGTGACAGCGGGTATCCCCACCCTTATAAACAATACAGTGACTGCAGGTACACCACCCTTATAAACAACTCACTGACTGCAGGTACCCCCACCCTTATAAACAATACAGTGACTGCAGTTACCCCACCCTTATGAACAATACAGTGACTGCAGGTACCCCCACCCTTATAAACAGTACGGTGACTGCAGGTATCCCCACCCTTGTAAACAATACAGTGACTGCATGTACACCACCCTTATAAACAATACAGTGACTGCAGGTACACCACCGTTATAAACAATACAGTGACTGCAGGTACCCCCACCGTTAGAGACAATACAGTGACTGCAGGTACACCACCCTTATAAACAATACAGTGACTGCAGGTACCCCACCCTTATAAACAATGCAGTGACTGCAGGTACCCCACCCTTATAAACAACACAGTGATGCGGGTACCCCACCCTTATAAACAATACAGTGACTGCAGGTATCCCCACCCTTATAAACAATACAGTGACTGCAGGTACCCCACCCTTATAAACAATACAGTGACTGCAGGTAACCCCACCTTTATAAACAATACAGTGACTGCAGGTACCCCAGCCTTATAAACAACACAGTGATGCAGGTACCCGACCCTTATAAACAATACACTGACTGCAGGTATCCCCACCCTTTAAAACAATATAGTAACTGCAGGCACACCACCCTTATAAACAATTCACTGACTGCAGGTACCCTCACCCTTATAGACAATACAGTCACTGCAGGTACCCCATCCTTATAAACAATAAAGTGACTGCATGTACCCCACCCTTGTAAACAATACAGTGGCTGCAGGTACCCCACCCTTATAAACAACACAGTGATACAGGTACCCCCACCCTTATGAAAAATACAGTGACTGCATGTACCCCACCCTTATAAACAATAAAGTGACTGCAGGTGCCCCCATCCTTATAAACAATACAGTGACTGCAGGTACCCCACCCTTATAATCGATACAATGACTGCAGGTACCCGCACCCTTATAGACAATACAGTCACTGCAGGTACCCCACCCTTATAAACATTACAGTGACTACAGGTACCCCACCCTTATAAACAATACAGTGGCTGCAGGTACCACACCCTTATAAACAACACAGTGAAACAGGTACCCCCACCCTTATGAACAATACAGTGACTGCAGGTACCCCACCCTTATAAACAATACAGGGACTGCAGGTACCCACACCCTTATAAACAATTCACTTACTGCAGGTACCCCCACCCTTATAGACAATACAGTGACTGCAGGTACCCCACCCTTATAAACAATACAGGGACTGCAGGTACCCACACCCTTATAAACAATTCACTGACTGCAGGTACCCCCACCTTTAGAGACAATACAGTGACTGCAGGTACCCCACCCTTATAAACAACACAGTGACGCAGGTACCCCACCCTTATAAACAATACAGTGACAGCAGGTATCCCCACCCTTATAAACAATACAGTGACTGCAGGTACACCACCCTTATAAACAACTCACTGACTGCAGGTACCCCCACCCTTATAAACAATACAGTGACTGCAGTTACCCCACCCTTATGAACAATACAGTGACTGCAGGTACCCCCACCCTTATAAACAGTACGGTGACTGCAGGTATCCCCACCCTTGTAAACAATACAGTGACTGCATGTACACCACCCTTATAAACAATACAGTGACTGCAGGTACACCACCGTTATAAACAATACAGTGACTGCAGGTACCCCCACCGTTAGAGACAATACAGTGACTGCAGGTACACCACCCTTATAAACAATACAGTGACTGCAGGTACCCCACCCTTATAAACAATGCAGTGACTGCAGGTACCCCACCCTTATAAACAACACAGTGATGCGGGTACCCCACCCTTATAAACAATACAGTGACTGCAGGTATCCCCACCCTTATAAACAATACAGTGACTGCAGGTACCCCACCCTTATAAACAATACAGTGACTGCAGGTAACCCCACCTTTATAAACAATACAGTGACTGCAGGTACCCCAGCCTTATAAACAACACAGTGATGCAGGTACCCGACCCTTATAAACAATACACTGACTGCAGGTATCCCCACCCTTTAAAACAATATAGTAACTGCAGGCACACCACCCTTATAAACAATTCACTGACTGCAGGTACCCTCACCCTTATAGACAATACAGTCACTGCAGGTACCCCATCCTTATAAACAATAAAGTGACTGCATGTACCCCACCCTTGTAAACAATACAGTGGCTGCAGGTACCCCACCCTTATAAACAACACAGTGATACAGGTACCCCCACCCTTATGAAAAATACAGTGACTGCATGTACCCCACCCTTATAAACAATAAAGTGACTGCAGGTGCCCCCACCCTTATAAACAATACAGTGACAGCAGGTACCCCACCCTTATAAACAACACAGTGATGCAGGTCCCCCATCCTTATAAACAATTCACTGACTGCAGATACCCCCACCCTTATAGACAATACAATCACTGCAGATACCCCACCCTTATAAACAATACAGTGACTGCAGGTACCCCAGCCTTATAAACAACACAGTGATGCAGGTACCCCACCCTTATAGACAATGCAGTGACTGCAGGTACCCCACCCTTATAAACAACACAGTGACGCAGGTACCCCACCCTTATAAACAATACAGTGACAGCAGGTATCCCCACCCTTATAAACAATACAGTGACTGCAGGTACACCACCCTTATAAACAACTCACTGACTGCAGGTACCCCCACCCTTATAAACAATACAGTGACTGCAGTTACCCCACCCTTATGAACAATACAGTGACTGCAGGTACCCCCACCCTTATAAACAGTACGGTGACTGCAGGTATCCCCACCCTTGTAAACAATACAGTGACTGCATGTACACCACCCTTATAAACAATACAGTGACTGCAGGTACACCACCGTTATAAACAATACAGTGACTGCAGGTACCCCCACCGTTAGAGACAATACAGTGACTGCAGGTACACCACCCTTATAAACAATACAGTGACTGCAGGTACCCCACCCTTATAAACAATGCAGTGACTGCAGGTACCCCACCCTTATAAACAACACAGTGATGCGGGTACCCCACCCTTATAAACAATACAGTGACTGCAGGTATCCCCACCCTTATAAACAATACAGTGACTGCAGGTACCCCACCCTTATAAACAATACAGTGACTGCAGGTAACCCCACCTTTATAAACAATACAGTGACTGCAGGTACCCCAGCCTTATAAACAACACAGTGATGCAGGTACCCGACCCTTATAAACAATACACTGACTGCAGGTATCCCCACCCTTTAAAACAATATAGTAACTGCAGGCACACCACCCTTATAAACAATTCACTGACTGCAGGTACCCTCACCCTTATAGACAATACAGTCACTGCAGGTACCCCCACCCTTATAAACAATAAAGTGACTGCATGTACCCCACCCTTGTAAACAATACAGTGGCTGCAGGTACCCCACCCTTATAAACAACACAGTGATACAGGTACCCCACCCTTATAAACAATACAGTGACAGCGGGTATCCCCACCCTTATAAACAATACAGTGACTGCAGGTACACCACCCTTATAAACAACTCACTGACTGCAGGTACCCCCACCCTTATAAACAATACAGTGACTGCAGTTACCCCACCCTTATGAACAATACAGTGACTGCAGGTACCCCCACCCTTATAAACAGTACGGTGACTGCAGGTATCCCCACCCTTGTAAACAATACAGTGACTGCATGTACACCACCCTTATAAACAATACAGTGACTGCAGGTACACCACCCTTATAAACAACACAGTGATACAGGTACCCCCACCCTTATGAAAAATACAGTGACTGCATGTACCCCACCCTTATAAACAATAAAGTGACTGCAGGTGCCCCCATCCTTATAAACAATACAGTGACTGCAGGTACCCCACCCTTATAATCGATACAATGACTGCAGGTACCCGCACCCTTATAGACAATACAGTCACTGCAGGTACCCCACCCTTATAAACATTACAGTGACTACAGGTACCCCACCCTTATAAACAATACAGTGGCTGCAGGTACCACACCCTTATAAACAACACAGTGAAACAGGTACCCCCACCCTTATGAACAATACAGTGACTGCAGGTACCCCACCCTTATAAACAATACAGGGACTGCAGGTACCCACACCCTTATAAACAATTCACTTACTGCAGGTACCCCCACCCTTATAGACAATACAGTGACTGCAGGTACCCCACCCTTATAAACAATACAGGGACTGCAGGTACCCACACCCTTATAAACAATTCACTGACTGCAGGTACCCCCACCTTTAGAGACAATACAGTGACTGCAGGTACCCCACCCTTATAAACAACACAGTGACGCAGGTACCCCACCCTTATAAACAATACAGTGACAGCAGGTATCCCCACCCTTATAAACAATACAGTGACTGCAGGTACACCACCCTTATAAACAACTCACTGACTGCAGGTACCCCCACCCTTATAAACAATACAGTGACTGCAGTTACCCCACCCTTATGAACAATACAGTGACTGCAGGTACCCCCACCCTTATAAACAGTACGGTGACTGCAGGTATCCCCACCCTTGTAAACAATACAGTGACTGCATGTACACCACCCTTATAAACAATACAGTGACTGCAGGTACACCACCGTTATAAACAATACAGTGACTGCAGGTACCCCCACCGTTAGAGACAATACAGTGACTGCAGGTACACCACCCTTATAAACAATACAGTGACTGCAGGTACCCCACCCTTATAAACAATGCAGTGACTGCAGGTACCCCACCCTTATAAACAACACAGTGATGCGGGTACCCCACCCTTATAAACAATACAGTGACTGCAGGTATCCCCACCCTTATAAACAATACAGTGACTGCAGGTACCCCACCCTTATAAACAATACAGTGACTGCAGGTAACCCCACCTTTATAAACAATACAGTGACTGCAGGTACCCCAGCCTTATAAACAACACAGTGATGCAGGTACCCGACCCTTATAAACAATACACTGACTGCAGGTATCCCCACCCTTTAAAACAATATAGTAACTGCAGGCACACCACCCTTATAAACAATTCACTGACTGCAGGTACCCTCACCCTTATAGACAATACAGTCACTGCAGGTACCCCATCCTTATAAACAATAAAGTGACTGCATGTACCCCACCCTTGTAAACAATACAGTGGCTGCAGGTACCCCACCCTTATAAACAACACAGTGATACAGGTACCCCCACCCTTATGAAAAATACAGTGACTGCATGTACCCCACCCTTATAAACAATAAAGTGACTGCAGGTGCCCCCACCCTTATAAACAATACAGTGACAGCAGGTACCCCACCCTTATAAACAACACAGTGATGCAGGTCCCCCATCCTTATAAACAATTCACTGACTGCAGATACCCCCACCCTTATAGACAATACAATCACTGCAGATACCCCACCCTTATAAACAATACAGTGACTGCAGGTACCCCAGCCTTATAAACAACACAGTGATGCAGGTACCCCACCCTTATAGACAATGCAGTGACTGCAGGTACCCCACCCTTATAAACAACACAGTGACGCAGGTACCCCACCCTTATAAACAATACAGTGACAGCAGGTATCCCCACCCTTATAAACAATACAGTGACTGCAGGTACACCACCCTTATAAACAACTCACTGACTGCAGGTACCCCCACCCTTATAAACAATACAGTGACTGCAGTTACCCCACCCTTATGAACAATACAGTGACTGCAGGTACCCCCACCCTTATAAACAGTACGGTGACTGCAGGTATCCCCACCCTTGTAAACAATACAGTGACTGCATGTACACCACCCTTATAAACAATACAGTGACTGCAGGTACACCACCGTTATAAACAATACAGTGACTGCAGGTACCCCCACCGTTAGAGACAATACAGTGACTGCAGGTACACCACCCTTATAAACAATACAGTGACTGCAGGTACCCCACCCTTATAAACAATGCAGTGACTGCAGGTACCCCACCCTTATAAACAACACAGTGATGCGGGTACCCCACCCTTATAAACAATACAGTGACTGCAGGTATCCCCACCCTTATAAACAATACAGTGACTGCAGGTACCCCACCCTTATAAACAATACAGTGACTGCAGGTAACCCCACCTTTATAAACAATACAGTGACTGCAGGTACCCCAGCCTTATAAACAACACAGTGATGCAGGTACCCGACCCTTATAAACAATACACTGACTGCAGGTATCCCCACCCTTTAAAACAATATAGTAACTGCAGGCACACCACCCTTATAAACAATTCACTGACTGCAGGTACCCTCACCCTTATAGACAATACAGTCACTGCAGGTACCCCCAGCCTTATAAACAATAAAGTGACTGCATGTACCCCACCCTTGTAAACAATACAGTGGCTGCAGGTACCCCACCCTTATAAACAACACAGTGATACAGGTACCCCACCCTTATAAACAATACAGTGACAGCGGGTATCCCCACCCTTATAAACAATACAGTGACTGCAGGTACACCACCCTTATAAACAACTCACTGACTGCAGGTACCCCCACCCTTATAAACAATACAGTGACTGCAGTTACCCCACCCTTATGAACAATACAGTGACTGCAGGTACCCCCACCCTTATAAACAGTACGGTGACTGCAGGTATCCCCACCCTTGTAAACAATACAGTGACTGCATGTACACCACCCTTATAAACAATACAGTGACTGCAGGTACACCACCGTTATAAACAATACAGTGACTGCAGGTACCCCCACCGTTAGAGACAATACAGTGACTGCAGGTACACCACCCTTATAAACAATACAGTGACTGCAGGTACCCCACCCTTATAAACAATGCAGTGACTGCAGGTACCCCACCCTTATAAACAACACAGTGATGCGGGTACCCCACCCTTATAAACAATACAGTGACTGCAGGTATCCCCACCCTTATAAACAATACAGTGACTGCAGGTACCCCACCCTTATAAACAATACAGTGACTGCAGGTAACCCCACCTTTATAAACAATACAGTGACTGCAGGTACCCCAGCCTTATAAACAACACAGTGATGCAGGTACCCGACCCTTATAAACAATACACTGACTGCAGGTATCCCCACCCTTTAAAACAATATAGTAACTGCAGGCACACCACCCTTATAAACAATTCACTGACTGCAGGTACCCTCACCCTTATAGACAATACAGTCACTGCAGGTACCCCATCCTTATAAACAATAAAGTGACTGCATGTACCCCACCCTTGTAAACAATACAGTGGCTGCAGGTACCCCACCCTTATAAACAACACAGTGATACAGGTACCCCCACCCTTATGAAAAATACAGTGACTGCATGTACCCCACCCTTATAAACAATAAAGTGACTGCAGGTGCCCCCATCCTTATAAACAATACAGTGACTGCAGGTACCCCACCCTTATAATCGATACAATGACTGCAGGTACCCGCACCCTTATAGACAATACAGTCACTGCAGGTACCCCACCCTTATAAACATTACAGTGACTACAGGTACCCCACCCTTATAAACAATACAGTGGCTGCAGGTACCACACCCTTATAAACAACACAGTGAAACAGGTACCCCCACCCTTATGAACAATACAGTGACTGCAGGTACCCCACCCTTATAAACAATACAGGGACTGCAGGTACCCACACCCTTATAAACAATTCACTTACTGCAGGTACCCCCACCCTTATAGACAATACAGTGACTGCAGGTACCCCACCCTTATAAACAATACAGGGACTGCAGGTACCCACACCCTTATAAACAATTCACTGACTGCAGGTACCCCCACCTTTAGAGACAATACAGTGACTGCAGGTACCCCACCCTTATAAACAATACAGTGACTGCAGGTATACAACCCTTATAAACAATTCACTGACTGCAGGTACCCGCACCCTTATAGACAATACAGTCACTGCAGGTACCCCACCCTTATAAACAATACAGTGGCTGCAAGTAACCCACCCTTATAAACAACACAGTGATACAGGTACCCCCACCCTTATGAACAATACAGTGACTGCAGGTACCCCACCCTTATGAACAATACAGTGACTGCAGGTACCCCCACCCTTATAGACAATACAGTGACTGCAGGTACCCCACCCTTATAAACAATACAGTGACTGCAGGTACACCCACCCGTATAAACAATTCACTGACTGCAGGTACCCCCACCTTTAGAGACAATACAGTGACTGCAGGTACCCCACCCTTATAAACAATACAGTGACTGCAGGTACCCCACCCTTATAAACAATGCAGTGACTGCAGGTACCCCACCCTTATAAACAACACAGTGATGCAGGTACCGCACCCTTATAAACAATACAGTGACTGCAGGTATCCCCACCCTTATAAACAATACAGTGATTGCAGGTACCCCACCCTTATAAACAATACAGTCACTGCAGGTACCCCAGCCTTATAAACAATACAGTGACTGCAGGTACACCACCCTTATAAACAATTCACAGACTGCAGGTACCCCCACCTTTATAAACAATACAGTGACTGCAGGTACCCCACCCTTATAAACAACTTGATGCAGGTATCCCACCCTTATAAACAATACACTGACTGCAGGTATCCCCACCCTTATAAACAATACAGTAACTGCAGGTACCCCACACTTATAAACAATTCACTGACAGCAGGTACCCCCACCCTTATAGACAATACAGTCACTGCAGGTACCCCACCCTTATAAACAATACAGTGACTGCAGGTACCCCATCCTTATAAACAATACAGTGGCTGCAGGTACCCCACCCTTATAAACAACAGAGTGATACAGGTACCCCCACCCATATGAAAAATACAGTGACTGCAGGTACCCCAACCTTATAAACAATACAGTGACTGCAGGTTCCCCCACCCTTATAAACAATACAGTGACTGCAGGTACCCCACCCTTATAGTCAATACAAAGACAGCAGGTACCCCACCCTCATGAACAATACAGTGACTGCAGGTACCCCCACCCTTATAAACAATACAGTGACTGCAGGTATCCCCACCCTTATAAACAATACAGTGACTGCAGGTACACCACCCTTATAAACAATTCACTGACTGCAGGTACCCCACCCTTATAAACAATACAGGGACTGCAGGTACCCCCACCCTTATAAACAATTCACTGACTGCAGGTACCCCCACCTTTAGAGAGAATACAGTGACTGCAGGTACACCACCCTTATAAACAATACAGTGACTGCAGGTACCCCCACCCTTATAAACAATACAGTGACTGCAGGTATCCCCACCCTTATAAACAATTCACTGACTGCAGGTACCCCACATTTATAAACAACACAGTGATGCAGGTACCCCACCCTTATAAACAATACAGTGACTGCAGGTATCCCCACCCTTATAAACAATACAGTGACTGCAGGTACACCACCCTTACAAACAATTCACTGACTGCAGGTACCCCACCCTTATGAACAATGCAGTGACTGCAGGTACTCCACCCTTATAAAAAACACAGTGATGCAGGTACCCCACCCTTATAAATAATACAGTGACTGCAGGTATCCCCACCCTTGTAAACAATACAGTGACTGCAGGTACACCACCCTTATAAACAATTCACTGACTGCTGGTACCCCCACCCTTAGAGACAATACAGTGACTGCAGGTACCCCACCCTTATAAACAATACAAAGACTGCAGGTACCCCACCCTTATGAACAATACAGTGATTGCAGGTACCCCCACCCTTATAAACAATACAGTGACTGCAGGTATCCCCATCCTTATAAACAATACAGTGACTGCAGGTACACCACCCTTATAAACAATTCACTGATTGCAGGTACCCCCACCCTTATAGACAATACAGTGACTGCAGGTACCCCACCCTTATAAACAATACAGGGACGGCAGGTACCCCCACACTTTTAAACAATTCACTGACTGCAGGTACCCCCACCTTTAGAGACAATACAGTGACTGCAGGTACACCACCCTTATAAACAATTCACTGACTGCAGGTACCCCCACCCTTATAAACAATACAGTGACTGCAGGTACCCCACCCTTATGAACAATACAGTGACTGCAGGTACCCCCACCCTTATAAACCATACAGTGACTGCAGGTATCCCCACCCTTATTAACAATACAGTGACTGCAGGTACACCACCCTTATAAACAATTCACTGACTGCAGGTACCCCCATCCTTAGAGACAATACACTGACTGCAGGTACCCCACCCTTATAAACAATACAGTGACTGCAGGAACCCCCACCTTTATAAACAATACAGTGACAGCAGGTACCCCACCCTTATAAACAACACAGTGATGCAGGTCCCCCATCCTTATAAACAATTCACTGACTGCAGGTACCCCCACCCTTATAGACAATACAATCACTGCAGATACCCCCACCCTTATAAACAATACAGTGACTGCAGGTACCCCAGCCTTATAAACAACACAGTGATGCAGGTACCCCACCCTTATAGACAATGCAGTGACTGCAGGTACCCCACCCTTATAAACAACACAGTGACGCAGGTACCCGACCCTTATAAACAATACAGTGACAGCAGGTATCCCCACCCTTATAAACAATACAGTGACTGCAGGTACACCACCCTTATAAACAACTCACTGACTGCAGGTACCCCCACCCTTATAAACAATACAGTGACTGCAGTTACCCCACCCTTATGAACAATACAGTGACTGCAGGTACCCCCACCCTTATAAACAGTACGGTGACTGCAGGTATCCCCACCCTTGTAAAGAATACAGTGACTGCAGGTACCCCACACTTATAAACAATACAGTGGCTGCAGGTACCCCACCCTTGTAAACAACACAGTGATGCAGGTACCCCCACCTTTAGAGACAATACAATGACTGCAGGTACCCCACCCTTATAAACAACTCAGTGACTGCAGGTACCCCACCCTTATAAACAATACAGTGACTGCAGGTACCCCACCCTTATAAACAACACAGTGATGCAGGTACCAAATCCTTATAAACAATACAGTGACTGCAGGTACACCACCCTTATAAACAATTCACTGACTGCAGGTACCCCACCCTTAAAACAATACAGTGACTGCAAGTACACCACCATTGTAAACAATTCACTGACTGCAGGTACCCCCACCCTTATAGACAATACAGTGACTGCAGGTACCCCACCCTTATAAACAATACAGGGACTGCAGGTACCCCACCCTTGTAAATGATACAGTGGCTGCAGGTACCCCCATCCTTATAAACAATTCACTGACTGCAGGTACCCCCACCGTTAGGGACAATACAGTGACTGCAGGTACCCCACCCTTATAAACAACTCAGTGACTGCAGGTACCCCACCCTTATAAACAATACAGTGACTGCAGATACCCCACCCTTATAAACAATACATTGACTGCAGGTGTCCCCACCCTTATAAACTATACAGTGACTGCAGGTATCCCCACCCTAAAAAACAATACAGTGACTACAGGTACATCACCCTTATAAACAATTCACTGACTGCAGGTACCCCCACCCTTATAGACAATACGGTGACTGCAGGTACCCCACCCTTATAAACAATACAGGGACTGCAGGTACCCCACCCTTATAAATGATACAGTGGCTGCAGGTACCCCACCCTTATAAACAACACAGTGATGCAGGTACCCCCACCCTTATAAACAATACAGTGACTGCAGGTACCGCACCCTTATAAACAATACAGTGACTGCAGGTATCTCCACCCTTATAAACAATTCACTGACTGCAGGTACCCCCACCTTTAGAGACAATACAGTGACTGCAGGTTCCCCCTTCCCTTATAAACAATACAGTGACTGCAGGTATCCCACCTTTATAAACAATGCAGTGACTGCAGGTACCCCACCCTTATAAACAACACAGTGATGCAGGTACCTCACCCTTATAAACAATACAGTGACTGCAGGTATCCCCACCCTTATAAACAATACAGTGACTGCAGGTACCCAACCCTTATAAACAATACAATGACTGCAGGTACCCCACCCTTATGAACAATACAGTGACTGCAGGTACCCCCACCCTTATAAACAACACAGTGACTGCAGGTATCCCCACCCTTATAAACAATACAGTGACTGCAGATACACCACCCTTATAAACAATTCACTGACTGCAGGTACCCCCACCCTTATAGACAATACAGTGATTGCAGGTACCCCAGCCTTATAAACAACAGAGTGATGTAGGTACCCCACCCTTGTAAATGATACAGTGGCTCTAGGTACCCCCATCCTTATAAACAATTCACTGACTGCAGGTACCCCCACCGTTAGGGACAATACAGTGACTGCAGGTACCCCACCCTTATAAACAACTCAGTGACTGCAGGTACCCCACCCTTATAAACAATACAGTGACTGCAGATACCCCACCCTTATAAACAATACATTGACTGCAGGTGTCCCCACCCTTATAAACTATACAGTGACAGCAGGTATCCCCACCCTAAAAAACAATACAGTGACTACAGGTACATCACCCTTATAAACAATTCACTGACTGCAGGTACCCCCACCCTTATAGACAATACGGTGACTGCAGGTACCCCACCCTTATAAACAATACAGGGACTTCAGGTACCCCACCCTTATAAATGATACAGTGGCTGCAGGTAGCCCACCCTTATAAACAACACAGTGATACAGGTACCCCCACCCTTATAAACAATACAGTGACTGCAGGTACCGCACCCTTATAAACAATACAGTGACTGCAGGTATCTCCACCCTTGTAAACAATTCACTGACTGCAGGTACCCCCACCTTTAGAGACAATACAGTGACTGCAGGTTCCCCCTTCCCTTATAAACAATACAGTGACTGCAGGTATCCCACCTTTATAAACAATGCAGTGACTGCAGGTACCCCACCCTTATAAACAATACAATGACTGCAGGTACCCCACCCTTATGAACAATACAGTGACTGCAGGTACCCCCACCCTTATAAACAATACAGTGACTGCAGGTACCCCCACCCTTATAAACAACACAGTGACTGCAGGTATCCCCACCCTTATAAACAATACAGTGACTGCAGATACATCACCCTTATAAACAATTCACTGACTGCAGGTACCCCCACCCTTATAGACAATACAGTGATTGCAGGTACCCCAGCCTTATAAACAACAGAGTGATGTAGGTACCCCACCCTTATAAAAAATACACTGACTGCAGGTATCCCCACCCTTATAAACAATACAGTAACTGCAGGTACACCACCCTTATAAACAATTCACTGACTGCAGGTACCCCAACCTTATAAACAATACAGTGGCTGCAGGTAGCCCACCCTTATAAACAACACAGTGATACAGGTACCCCCCTCTTATGAACAATACAGTGACTGCAGGTATCCCACCCTTATTAACAATACAGGGACTGCAGGTACCCACACCCTTATAAACAATTCACTTACTGCAGGTACCCCCACCCTTATAGACAATACAGTGACTGCAGGTATCTCCACCCTTATAAACAATTCACTGACTGCAGGTACCCCCACCTTTATAGACAATACAGTGACTGCAGGTTCCCCCTTCCCTTATAAAAAATACACTGACTGCAGGTATCCCCACCCTTATAAACAATACAGTAACTGCAGGTACACCACCCTTATAAACAATTCACTGACTGCAGGTACCCGCACCCTTATAGACAATACAGTCACTGCAGGTACCCCACCCTTATATACAATTCACTGACTGCAGGTACCCCACCCTTATAAACAATACAGTGGCTGCAGGTACCCCACCCTTATAAACAACACAGTGATACAGGTACCCCCACCCTTATGAACAATACAGTGACTGCAGGTACCCCACCCTTATAAACAATACAGGGACTGCAGGTACCCACGCCCTAATAAACAATTCACTTACTGCAGGTACCCCCACCCTTATAGACAATACAGTGACTGCAGGTACCCCACCCTTATAAACAATACAGGGACTGCAGGTACCCACACCCTTATAAACAATTCACTGACTGCAGGTACCCCCACCTTTAGAGACAATACAGTGACTGCAGGTACACCACCCTTATAAACAATTCACTGACTGCAGGTAACCCCACCCTTATAAACAATGCAGTGACTGCAGTTACCCCACCCTTATAAACAACACAGTGATGCAGGTACCCCAACCTTATAAACAATACAGTGACTGCAGGTATCCCCACGCTTATAAACAATACAGTGACTGCAGGTACACAACCCTTATAAACAATTCACTGACTGCAGGTACCCCACCCTTATGAACAATACAGTGATTGCAGGTACCCCCACCCTTATAAACAATACAGTGACTGCAGGTATCCCCACCCTTATTAACAATACAGTGACTGCAGGTACACCACCCTTATAAACAATTCACTGACTGCAGGTACCCCCACCCTTAGAGACAATACAGTGACTGCAGGTACCCCCAACCTTATAAACAATACAGTGACTGCAGGTACCCCCACCTTTATAAACAATACAGTGACTGGAGGTACCCCAGCCTTATAAACAACACAGTGATGCAGGTACCCGACCCTTATAAACAATACAGTGACTGCAGGTATCCCCACCCTTATAAACAATACAGTGACTGCAGGTACCCCACCCTTATAAACAATACAGTGACTGCAGGTAACCCCACCTTTATAAACAATACAGTGACTGCAGGTACCCCAGCCTTATAAACAACACAGTGATGCAGGTACCCGACCCTTATAAACAATACACTGACTGCAGGTATCCCCACCCTTTAAAACAATATAGTAACTGCAGGCACACCACCCTTATAAACAATTCACTGACTGCAGGTACCCTCACCCTTATAGACAATACAGTCACTGCAGGTACCCCATCCTTATAAACAATAAAGTGACTGCATGTACCCCACCCTTGTAAACAATACAGTGGCTGCAGGTACCCCACCCTTATAAACAACACAGTGATACAGGTACCCCCACCCTTATGAAAAATACAGTGACTGCATGTACCCCACCCTTATAAACAATAAAGTGACTGCAGGTGCCCCCACCCTTATAAAAAATACAGTGACTGCAGGTACCCCACCCTTATAATCAATACAATGACTGCAGGTACCCGCACCCTTATAGACAATACAGTCACTGCAGGTACCCCACCCTTATAAACAATACAGTGACTACAGGTACCCCACCCTTATAAAAAATACAGTGGCTGCAGGTACCACACCCTTATAAACAACACAGTGAAACAGGTACCCCCACCCTTATGAACAATACAGTGACTGCAGGTACCCCACCCTTATAAACAATACAGGGACTGCAGGTACCCACACCCTTATAAACAATTCACTTACTGCAGGTACCCCCACCCTTATAGACAATACAGTGACTGCAGGTACCCCACCCTTATAAACAATACAGGGACTGCAGGTACCCACACCCTTATAAACAATTCACTGACTGCAGGTACCCCCACCTTTAGAGACAATACAGTGACTGCAGGTATCCCCACCCTTATTAACAATACAGTGACTGCAGGTACACCACCCTTATAAACAATTCACTGACTGCAGGTACCCCCATCCTTAGAGACAATACACTGACTGCAGGTACCCCACCCTTATAAACAATACAGTGACTGCAGGAACCCCCACCTTTATAAACAATACAGTGACAGCAGGTACCCCACCCTTATAAACAACACAGTGATGCAGGTCCCCCATCCTTATAAACAATTCACTGACTGCAGGTACCCCCACCCTTATAGACAATACAATCACTGCAGATACCCCACCCTTATAAACAATACAGCGACTGCAGGTACCCCAGCCTTATAAACAACACAGTGATGCAGGTACCCCACCCTTATAGACAATGCAGTGACTGCAGGTACCCCACCCTTATAAACAACACAGTGACGCAGGTACCCCACCCTTATAAACAATACAGTGACAGCAGGTATCCCCACCCTTATAAACAATACAGTGACTGCAGGTACACCACCCTTATAAACAACTCACTGACTGCAGGTACCCCCACCCTTATAAACAATACAGTGACTGCAGTTACCCCACCCTTATGAACAATACAGTGACTGCAGGTACCCCCACCCTTATAAACAGTACGGTGACTGCAGGTATCCCCACCCTTGTAAAGAATACAGTGACTGCAGGTACCCCACCCTTATAAACAATACAGTGGCTGCAGGTACCCCACCCTTGTAAACAACACAGTGATGCAGGTACCCCCACCTTTAGAGACAATACAGTGACTGCAGGTACACCACCCTTATAAACAATACAGGGACTGCAGGTACCCCACCCTTATAAACAATTCACTGACTGCAGGTACCCCCACCTTTAGAGACAATACAGTGACTGCAGGTACACCACCCTTATAAACAATTCACTGACTGCACGTAACCCCCACCCTTATAAACAATACAGTGACTGCAGGTACCCCATCCTTATAAACAATAAAGTGACTGCATGTACCCCACCCTTGTAAACAATACAGTGGCTGCAGGTACCCCACCCTTATAAACAACACAGTGATACAGGTACCCCCACCCTTATGAAAAATACAGTGACTGCATGTACCCCACCCTTATAAACACTAAAGTGACTGCAGGTGCCCCCACCCTTATAAACAATACAGTGACTGCAGGTACCCCACCCTTATAATCAATACAATGACTGCAGGTACCCGCACCCTTATAGACAATACAGTCACTGCAGGTACCCCACCCTTATAAACAATACAGTGACTACAGGTACCCCACCCTTATAAACAATACAGTGGCTGCAGGTACCACACCCTTATAAACAACACAGTGAAACAGGTACCCCCACCCTTATGAACAATACAGTGACTGCAGGTACCCCACCCTTATAAACAATACAGGGACTGCAGGTACCCCCACCCTTATAAACAATTCACTTACTGCAGGTACCCCCACCCTTATAGACAATACAGTGACTGCAGGTACCCCACCCTTATAAACAACACAGGGACTGCAGGTACCCACACCCTTATAAACAATTCACTGACTGCAGGTACCCCCACCTTTAGAGACAATACAGTGACTGCAGGTATCCCCACCCTTATTAACAATACAGTGACTGCAGGTACACCACCCTTATAAACAATTCACTGACTGCAGGTACCCCCATCCTTAGAGACAATACACTGACTGCAGGTACCCCACCCTTATAAACAATACAGTGACTGCAGGAACCCCCACCTTTATAAACAATACAGTGACAGCAGGTACCCCACCCTTATAAACAACACAGTGATGCAGGTCCCCCATCCTTATAAACAATTCACTGACTGCAGGTACCCCACCCTTATAGACAATACAATCACTGCAGATACCCCACCCTTATAAACAATACAGTGACTGCAGGTACCCCAGCCTTATAAACAACACAGTGATGCAGGTACCCCACCCTTATAGACAATGCAGTGACTGCAGGTACCCCACCCTTATAAACAACACAGTGACGCAGGTACCCCACCCTTATAAACAATACAGTGACAGCAGGTATCCCCACCCTTATAAACAATACAGTGACTGCAGGTACACCACCCTTATAAACAACTCACTGACTGCAGGTACCCCCACCCTTATAAACAATACAGTGACTGCAGTTACCCCACCCTTATGAACAATACAGTGACTGCAGGTACCCCCACCCTTATAAACAGTACGGTGACTGCAGGTATCCCCACCCTTGTAAAGAATACAGTGACTGCAGGTACCCCACCCTTATAAACAATACAGTGGCTGCAGGTACCCCACCCTTGTAAACAACACAGTGATGCAGGTACCCCCACCTTTAGAGACAATACAGTGACTGCAGGTACACCACCCTTATAAACAATTCACTGACTGCAGGTACCCCCACCCTTATAGACAATACAGTGACTGCAGGTACCCCACCCTTGTAAACAATACAGGGACTGCAGGTACCCCACCCTTATAAACAATTCACTGACTGCAGGTACCCTCACCTTTAGAGACAATACAGTGACTGCAGGTACACCACCCTTATAAACAATTCACTGACTGCAGGTAACCCCCACCCTTATAAACAATACAGTGACTGCAGATACCCCACCCTTATGAACAATACAGTGACTGCAGGTACCCCCACCCTTATAAACAATACAGTGACTGCAGGTATCCCCAACCTTATTAACAATACAGTGACTGCAGGTACACCACCCTTATAAACAATTCACTGACTGCAGGTACCCCCATCCTTAGAGACAATACAGTGACTGCAGGTACCCCCACCCTTGTAAAGAATACAGTGACTGCAGGTACCCCACAATACAGTGGCTGCAGGTACCCCACCCTTGTAAACAACACAGTGATGCAGGTACCCCCACCCTTATAAACAATACAGTGACTGCAGGTACCCCAACCTTATAAACAATACAGTGACTGCAGGTACCCCACCCTTATAAACAATACAGGGACTGCAGGTACCCCACCCTTATAAACAATACAGTGACTGCAGGTAACGCAACCTTATAAACAATACAGTGACTGCAGGTACCCCACCCTTGTAAACAACACGGTGATGCAGGTACCCCCACCATTATAAACAATACAGTGACTGCAGGTACCCCAACCTTATAAACAATACAGTGACTGCAGGTACCCCACCCTTATAAACAATACAGTGACTGCATGTATCCCCATCCTTATAAACAATTCACTGACTGCAGGTACCCCCACCTTTAGAGACAATACAGTGACTGCAGGTACCCCACCCTTATAAACAACTCAGTGACTGCAGGTACCCCACCCTTATAAACAATACAGTGACTGCAGGTACCCCACCCTTATAAACAACACAGTGATGCAGGTACCAAATCCTTATAAACAATACAGTGACTGCAGGTACACCACCCTTATAAACAATTCACTGACTGCAGGTACCCCACCCTTAAAACAATACAGTGACTGCAAGTACACCACCATTGTAAACAATTCACTGACTGCATGTACCCCCACCCTTATAGACAATACAGTGACTGCACGTACCCCACCCTTATAAACAATACAGGGACTGCAGGTACCCCACCCTTGTAAATGATACAGTGGCTGCAGGTACCCCCATCCTTATAAACAATTCACTGACTGCAGGTACCCCAACCGTTAGGGACAACACAGTGACTGCAGGTACCCCACCCTTATAAACAATACAGTGACTGCAGATACCCCACCCTTATAAACAATACATTGACTGCAGGTGTCCCCACCCTTATAAACTATACAGTGACTGCAGGTATCCCCACCCTAAAAAACAATACAGTGACTACAGGTACATCACCCTTATAAACAATTCACTGACTGCAGGTACCCCCACCCTTATAGACAATACGGTGACTGCAGGTACCCCACCCTTATAAACAATACAGGGACTGCAGGTACCCCACCCTTATAAATGATACAGTGGCTGCAGGTACCCCACCCTTATAAACAACACAGTGATGCAGGTACCCCCACCCTTATAAACAATACAGTGACTGCAGGTACCGCACCCTTATAAACAATACAGTGACTGCAGGTATCTCCACCCTTATAAACAATTCACTGACTGCAGGTACCCCCACCTTTAGAGACAATACAGTGACTGCAGGTTCCCCCTTCCCTTATAAACAATACAGTGACTGCAGGTATCCCACCTTTATAAACAATGCAGTGACTGCAGGTACCCCACCCTTATAAACAACACAGTGATGCAGGTACCTCACCCTTATAAACAATACAGTGACTGCAGGTACCCAACCCTTATAAACAATACAATGACTGCAGGTACCACACCCTTATGAACAATACAGTGACTGCAGGTACCCCCACCCTTATAAACAACACAGTGACTGCAGGTATCCCCACCCTTATAAACAATACAGTGACTGCAGATACACCACCCTTATAAACAATTCACTGACTGCAGGTACCCCCACCCTTATAGACAATACAGTGATTGCAGGTACCCCACCCTTATAAACAATACAGGGACTGCAGGTACCCACACCCTTATAAACAATTCACTGACTGCAGGTACCCCCACCTTTAGAGACAATACAGTGACTGCAGGTACACCACCCTTATAAACAATTCACTGACTGCAGGTAACCCCACCCTTATAAACAATGCAGTGACTGCAGTTACCCCACCCTTATAAACAACACAGTGATGCAGGTACCCCAACCTTATAAACAATACAGTGACTGCAGGTATCCCCACGCTTATAAACAATACAGTGACTGCAGGTGTCCCCACCCTTATAAACAATACAGTGACTGCAGGTGTCCCCACCCTTATAAACAATTCACTGACTGCATGTACCCGACCCTTATGAACAATACAGTGATTGCAGGTACCCCCACCCTTATAAACAATACAGTGACTGCAGGTATCCCCACCCTTATTAACAATACAGTGACTGCAGGTAAACCACCCTTATAAACAATTCACTGACTGCAGGTACCCCCACCCTTAGAGACAATACAGTGACTGCAGGTACCCCCACCCTTATAAACAATACAGTGACTGCAGGTACCCCCACCTTTATAAACAATACAGTGACTGGAGGTACCCCACCCTTATAAACAACACAGTGATGCAGGTACCCCACCCTTATAAACAATACAGTGACTGCAGGTACCCCACCCTTATAAACAATACAGGGACTGCAGGTACTCCCACCCTTATAAACAATACAGTGACTGCAGGTACCCCACCCTTATAAACAATACAGTGACTGCAGGTACCCCACCCTTATAAACAATACAGTGACTGCAGGTACACCACCGTTATAAACAATACAGTGACTGCAGGTACCCCCACCGTTAGAGACAATACAGTGACTGCAGGTACACCACCCTTATAAACAATACAGTGACTGCAGGTACCCCACCCTTATAAACAATGCAGTGACTGCAGGTACCCCACCCTTATAAACAACACAGTGATGCGGGTACCCCACCCTTATAAACAATACAGTGACTGCAGGTATCCCCACCCTTATAAACAATACAGTGACTGCAGGTACCCCACCCTTATAAACAATACAGTGACTGCAGGTAACCCCACCTTTATAAACAATACAGTGACTGCAGGTACCCCAGCCTTATAAACAACACAGTGATGCAGGTACCCGACCCTTATAAACAATACACTGACTGCAGGTATCCCCACCCTTTAAAACAATATAGTAACTGCAGGCACACCACCCTTATAAACAATTCACTGACTGCAGGTACCCTCACCCTTATAGACAATACAGTCACTGCAGGTACCCCATCCTTATAAACAATAAAGTGACTGCATGTACCCCACCCTTGTAAACAATACAGTGGCTGCAGGTACCCCACCCTTATAAACAACACAGTGATACAGGTACCCCCACCCTTATGAAAAATACAGTGACTGCATGTACCCCACCCTTATAAACAATAAAGTGACTGCAGGTGCCCCCACCCTTATAAACAATACAGTGACTGCAGGTACCCCACCCTTATAATCAATACAATGACTGCAGGTACCCGCACCCTTATAGACAATACAGTCACTGCAGGTACCCCACCCTTATAAACAATACAGTGACTACAGGTACCCCACCCTTATAAACAATACAGTGGCTGCAGGTACCACACCCTTATAAACAACACAGTGAAACAGGTACCCCCACCCTTATGAACAATACAGTGACTGCAGGTACCCCACCCTTATAAACAATACAGGGACTGCAGGTACCCACACCCTTATAAACAATTCACTTACTGCAGGTACCCCCACCCTTATAGACAATACAGTGACTGCAGGTACCCCACCCTTATAAACAATACAGGGACTGCAGGTACCCACACCCTTATAAACAATTCACTGACTGCAGGTACCCCCACCTTTAGAGACAATACAGTGACTGCAGGTATCCCCACCCTTATTAACAATACAGTGACTGCAGGTACACCACCCTTATAAACAATTCACTGACTGCAGGTACCCCCATCCTTAGAGACAATACACTGACTGCAGGTACCCCACCCTTATAAACAATACAGTGACTGCAGGAACCCCCACCTTTATAAACAATACAGTGACAGCAGGTACCCCACCCTTATAAACAACACAGTGATGCAGGTCCCCCATCCTTATAAACAATTCACTGACTGCAGGTACCCCCACCCTTATAGACAATACAATCACTGCAGATACCCCACCCTTATAAACAATACAGTGACTGCAGGTACCCCAGCCTTATAAACAACACAGTGATGCAGGTACCCCACCCTTATAGACAATGCAGTGACTGCAGGTACCCCACCCTTATAAACAACACAGTGACGCAGGTACCCCACCCTTATAAACAATACAGTGACAGCAGGTATCCCCACCCTTATAAACAATACAGTGACTGCAGGTACACCACCCTTATAAACAACTCACTGACTGCTGGTACCCCCACCCTTATAAACAATACAGTGACTGCAGTTACCCCACCCTTATGAACAATAGAGTGACTGCAGGTACCCCCACCCTTATAAACAGTACGGTGACTGCAGGTATCCCCACCCTTGTAAAGAATACAGTGACTGCAGGTACCCCACCCTTATAAACAATACAGTGGCTGCAGGTATCCCACCCTTGTAAACAACACAGTGATGCAGGTACCCCCACCTTTAGAGACAATACAGTGACTGCAGGTACACCACCCTTATAAACAATTCACTGACTGCAGGTACCCCCACCCTTATAGACAATACAGTGACTGCAGGTACCCCACCCTTATAAACAATACAGGGACTGCAGGTACCTCACCCTTATAAACAATTCACTGACTGCAGGTACCCCCACCTATAGAGACAATACAGTGACTGCAGGTACACCACCCTTATAAACAATTCACTGACTGCAGGTAACCCCCACCCTTATAAACAATACAGTGACTGCAGGTACCCCACCCTTATGAACAATACAGTGACTGCAGGTACCCCCACCCTTATAAACAATACAGTGACTGCAGGTATCCCCAACCTTATTAACAATACAGTGACTGCAGGTACACCACCCTTATAAACAATTCACTGACTGCAGGTACCCCCATCCTTAGAGACAATACACTGACTGCAGGTACCCCCACCCTTGTAAAGAATTCAGTGACTGCAGGTACCCCACAATACAGTGGCTGCAGGTACCCCACCCTTGTAAACAACACAGTGATGCAGGTACCCCCACCCTTATAAACAATTCACTGACTGCAGGTACCCCCACCCTTATAGACAATACAATCACTGCAGATACCCCACCCTTATAAACAATACAGTGACTGCAGGTACCCCAGCCTTATAAACAACACAGTGATGCAGGTACCCCACCCTTATAGACAATGCAGTGACTGCAGGTACCCCACCCTTATAAACAACACAGTGACGCAGGTACCCCACCCTTATAAACAATACAGTGACAGCAGGTATCCCCACCCTTATAAACAATAAAGTGACTGCAGGTACACCACCCTTATAAACAACTCACTGACTGCAGGTACCCCCACCCTTATAAACAACACAGTGACGCAGGTACCCCACCCTTATAAACAATACAGTGACTGCAGGTAACCCCACCTTTATAAACAATACAGTGACTGCAGGTACCCCAGCCTTATAAACAACACAGTGATGCAGGTACCCGACCCTTATAAACAATACACTGACTGCAGGTATCCCCACCCTTTAAAACAATATAGTAACTGCAGGCACACCACCCTTATAAACAATTCACTGACTGCAGGTACCCTCACCCTTATAGATAATACAGTCACTGCAGGTACCCCATCCTTATAAACAATAAAGTGACTGCATGTACCCCACCCTTGTAAACAATACAGTGGCTGCAGGTACCCCACCCTTATAAACAACACAGTGATACAGGTACCCCCACCCTTATGAAAAATACAGTGACTGCATGTACCCCACCCTTATAAACAATAAAGTGACTGCAGGTGCCCCCACCCTTATAAACAATACAGTGACTGCAGGTACCCCACCCTTATAATCAATACAATGACTGCAGGTACCCGCACCCTTATAGACAATACAGTCACTGCAGGTACCCCACCCTTATAAACAATACAGTGACTACAGGTACCCCACCCTTATAAACAATACAGTGGCTGCAGGTACCACACCCTTATAAACAACACAGTGAAACAGGTACCCCCACCCTTATGAACAATACAGTGACTGCAGGTACCCCACCCTTATAAACAATACAGGGACTGCAGGTACCCACACCCTTATAAACAATTCACTTACTGCAGGTACCCCCACCCTTATAGACAATACAGTGACTGCAGGTACCCCACCCTTATAAACAATACAGGGACTGCAGGTACCCACACCCTTATAAACAATTCACTGACTGCAGGTACCCCCACCTTTAGAGACAATACAGTGACTGCAGGTATCCCCACCCTTATTAACAATACAGTGACTGCAGGTACACCACCCTTATAAACAATTCACTGACTGCAGGTACCCCCATCCTTAGAGACAATACACTGACTGCAGGTACCCCACCCTTATAAACAATACAGTGACTGCAGGAACCCCCACCTTTATAAACAATACAGTGACAGCAGGTACCCCACCCTTATAAACAACACAGTGATGCAGGTCCCCCATCCTTATAAACAATTCACTGACTGCAGGTACCCCCACCCTTATAGACAATACAATCACTGCAGATACCCCACCCTTATAAACAATACAGTGACTGCAGGTACCCCAGCCTTATAAACAACACAGTGATGCAGGTACCCCACCCTTATAGACAATGCAGTGACTGCAGGTACCCCACCCTTATAAACAACACAGTGACGCAGGTACCCCACCCTTATAAACAATACAGTGACAGCAGGTATCCCCACCCTTATAAACAATACAGTGACTGCAGGTACACCACCCTTATAAACAACTCACTGACTGCAGGTACCCCCACCCTTATAAACAATACAGTGACTGCAGTTACCCCACCCTTATGAACAATACAGTGACTGCAGGTACCCCCACCCTTATAAACAGTACGGTGACTGCAGGTATCCCCACCCTTGTAAAGAATACAGTGACTGCAGGTACCCCACCCTTATAAACAATACAGTGGCTGCAGGTACCCCACCCTTGTAAACAACACAGTGATGCAGGTACCCCCACCTTTAGAGACAATACAGTGACTGCAGGTACACCACCCTTATAAACAATTCACTGACTGCAGGTACCCCCACCCTTATAGACAATACAGTGACTGCAGGTACCCCACCCTTATAAACAATACAGGGACTGCAGGTACCTCACCCTTATAAACAATTCACTGACTGCAGGTACCCCCACCTTTAGAGACAATACAGTGACTGCAGGTACACCACCCTTATAAACAATTCACTGACTGCAGGTAACCCCCACCCTTATAAACAATACAGTGACTGCAGGTACCCCACCCTTATGAACAATACAGTGACTGCAGGTACCCCCACCCTTATAAACAATACAGTGACTGCAGGTATCCCCAACCTTATTAACAATACAGTGACTGCAGGTACACCACCCTTATAAACAATTCACTGACTGCAGGTACCCCCATCCTTAGAGACAATACAGTGACTGCAGGTACCCCCACCCTTGTAAAGAATACAGTGACTGCAGGTACCCCACAATACAGTGGCTGCAGGTACCCCACCCTTGTAAACAACACAGTGATGCAGGTACCCCCACCCTTATAAACAATACAGTGACTGCAGGTACCCCAACCTTATAAACAATACAGTGACTGCAGGTACCCCACCCTTATAAACAATACAGGGACTGCAGGTACCCCACCCTTATAAACAATACAGTGACTGCAGGTAACGCAACCTTATAAACAATACAGTGACTGCAGGTACCCCACCCTTGTAAACAACACGGTGATGCAGGTACCCCCACCATTATAAACAATACAGTGACTGCAGGTACCCCAACCTTATAAACAATACAGTGACTGCAGGTACCCCACCCTTATAAACAATACAGTGACTGCAGGTATCCCCATCCTTATAAACAATTCACTGACTGCAGGTACCCCCACCTTTAGAGACAATACAGTGACTGCAGGTACCCCACCCTTATAAACAACTCAGTGACTGCAGGTACCCCACCCTTATAAACAATACAGTGACTGCAGGTACCCCACCCTTATAAACAACACAGTGATGCAGGTACCAAATCCTTATAAACAATAAAGTGACTGCAGGTACACCACCCTTTTAAACAATTCACTGACTGCAGGTACCCCACCCTTAAAACAATACAGTGACTGCAAGTACACCACCATTGTAAACAATTCACTGACTGCAGGTACCCCCACCCTTATAGACAATACAGTGACTGCAGGTACCCCACCCTTATAAAAAATACAGGGACTGCAGGTACCCCACCCTTGTAAATGATACAGTGGCTGCAGGTACCCCCATCCTTATAAACAATTCACTGACTGCAGGTACCCCAACCGTTAGGGACAATACAGTGACTGCAGGTACCCCACCCTTATAAACAATACAGTGACTGCAGATACCCCACCCTTATAAACAATACATTGACTGCAGGTGTCCCCACCCTTATAAACTATACAGTGACTGCAGGTATCCCCACCCTAAAAAACAATACAGTGACTACAGGTACATCACCCTTATAAACAATTCACTGACTGCAGGTACCCCCACCCTTATAGACAATACGGTGACTGCAGGTACCCCACCCTTATAAACAATACAGGGACTGCAGGTACCCCACCCTTATAAATGATACAGTGGCTGCAGGTACCCCACCCTTATAAACAACACAGTGATGCAGGTACCCCCACCCTTATAAACAATACAGTGACTGCAGGTACCGCACCCTTATAAACAATACAGTGACTGCAGGTATCTCCACCCTTATAAACAATTCACTGACTGCAGGTACCCCCACCTTTAGAGACAATACAGTGACTGCAGGTTCCCCCTTCCCTTATAAACAATACAGTGACTGCAGGTATCCCACCTTTATAAACAATGCAGTGACTGCAGGTACCCCACCCTTATAAACAACACAGTGATGCAGGTACCTCACCCTTATAAACAATACAGTGACTGCAGGTACCCAACCCTTATAAACAATACAATGACTGCAGGTACCACACCCTTATGAACAATACAGTGACTGCAGGTACCCCCACCCTTATAAACAACACAGTGACTGCAGGTATCCCCACCCTTATAAACAATACAGTGACTGCAGATACACCACCCTTATAAACAATTCACTGACTGCAGGTACCTCCACCCTTATAGACAATACAGTGATTGCAGGTACCCCAGCCTTATAAACAACAGAGTGATGTAGGTACCCCACCCTTATAAAAAATACACTGACTGCAGGTATCCCCACCCTTATAAACAATACAGTAACTGCAGGTACACCACCCTTATAAACAATTCACTGACTGCAGGTACCCGCACCCTTATAGACAATACAGTCACTGCAGGTACCCCACCCTTATAAACAATACAGTGACTGCAGGTACCCCAACCTTATAAACAATACAGTGGCTGCAGGTAGCCCACCCTTATAAACAACACAGTGATACAGGTACCCCCCCTTATGAACAATACAGTGACTGCAGGTACCCCACCCTTATTAACAATACAGGGACTGCAGGTACCCACACCCTTATAAACAATTCACTTACTGCAGGTACCCCCACCCTTATAGACAATACAGTGACTGCAGGTACCCCACCCTTATAAACAATACAGGGACTGCAGGTACCCACACCCTTATAAACAATTCACTGACTGCAGGTACCCCCACCTTTAGAGACAATACAGTGACTGCAGGTACACCACCCTTATAAACAATTCACTGACTGCAGGTAACCCCACCCTTATAAACAATGCAGTGACTGCAGTTACCCCACCCTTATAAACAACACAGTGATGCAGGTACCCCACCCTTATAAACAATACAGTGACTGCAGGTACACAACCCTTATAAACAATTCACTGACTGCAGGTACCCCACCCTTATGAACAATACAGTGATTGCAGGTACCCCCACCCTTATAAACAATACAGTGACTGCAGGTATCCCCACCCTTATTAACAATACAGTGACTGCAGGTACACCACCCTTATAAACAATTCACTGACTGCAGGTACCCCCACCCTTAGAGACAATACAGTGACTGCAGGTACCCCCAACCTTATAAACAATACAGTGACTGCAGGTACCCCCACCTTTATAAACAATACAGTGACTGGAGGTACCCCACCCTTATAAACAACACAGTGATGCAGGTACCCCACCCTTATAAACAATACAGTGACTGCAGGTACCCCACCCTTATAAACAATACAGGGACTGCAGGTACTCCCACCCTTATAAACAATACAGTGACTGCAGGTACCCCACCCTTATAAACAATACAGTGACTGCAGGTACCCCACCCTTATAAACAATACAGTGACTGCAGGTACACCACCGTTATAAACAATACAGTGACTGCAGGTACCCCCACCGTTAGAGACAATACAGTGACTGCAGGTACACCACCCTTATAAACAATACAGTGACTGCAGGTACCCCACCCTTATAAACAATGCAGTGACTGCAGTTACCCCACCCTTATGAACAATACAGTGACTGCAGGTACCCCCACCCTTATAAACAGTACGGTGACTGCAGGTATCCCCACCCTTGTAAAGAATACAGTGACTGCAGGTACCCCACCCTTATAAACAATACAGTGGCTGCAGGTACCCCACCCTTGTAAACAACACAGTGATGCAGGTACCCCCACCTTTAGAGACAATACAGTGACTGCAGGTACACCACCCTTATAAACAATTCACTGACTGCAGGTACCCCCACCCTTATAGACAATACAGTGACTGCAGGTACCCCACCCTTATAAACAATACAGGGACTGCAGGTACCTCACCCTTATAAACAATTCACTGACTGCAGGTACCCCCACCTTTAGAGACAATACAGTGACTGCAGGTACACCACCCTTATAAACAATTCACTGACTGCAGGTAACCCCCACCCTTATAAACAATACAGTGACTGCAGGTACCCCACCCTTATGAACAATACAGTGACTGCAGGTACCCCCACCCTTATAAACAATACAGTGACTGCAGGTATCCCCAACCTTATTAACAATACAGTGACTGCAGGTACACCACCCTTATAAACAATTCACTGACTGCAGGTACCCCCATCCTTAGAGACAATACAGTGACTGCATGTACCCCCACCCTTGTAAAGAATACAGTGACTGCAGGTACCCCACAATACAGTGGCTGCAGGTACCCCACCCTTGTAAACAACACAGTGATGCAGGTACCCCCACCCTTATAAACAATACAGTGACTGCAGGTACCCCAACCTTATAAACAATACAGTGACTGCAGGTACCCCACCCTTATAAACAATACAGGGACTGCAGGTACCCCACCCTTATAAACAATACAGTGACTGCAGGTAACGCAACCTTATAAACAATACAGTGACTGCAGGTACCCCACCCTTGTAAACAACACGGTGATGCAGGTACCCCCACCATTATAAACAATACAGTGACTGCAGGTACCCCAACCTTATAAACAATACAGTGACTGCAGGTACCCCACCCTTATAAACAATACAGTGACTGCAGGTATCCCCATCCTTATAAACAATTCACTGACTGCAGGTACCCCCACCTTTAGAGACAATACAGTGACTGCAGGTACCCCACCCTTATAAACAACTCAGTGACTGCAGGTACCCCACCCTTATAAACAATACAGTGACTGCAGGTACCCCACCCTTATAAACAACACAGTGATGCAGGTACCAAATCCTTATAAACAATAAAGTGACTGCAGGTACACCACCCTTTTAAACAATTCACTGACTGCAGGTACCCCACCCTTAAAACAATACAGTGACTGCAAGTACACCACCATTGTAAACAATTCACTGACTGCAGGTACCCCCACCCTTATAGACAATACAGTGACTGCAGGTACCCCACCCTTATAAAAAATACAGGGACTGCAGGTACCCCACCCTTGTAAATGATACAGTGGCTGCAGGTACCCCCATCCTTATAAACAATTCACTGACTGCAGGTACCCCAACCGTTAGGGACAATACAGTGACTGCAGGTACCCCACCCTTATAAACAATACAGTGACTGCAGATACCCCACCCTTATAAACAATACATTGACTGCAGGTGTCCCCACCCTTATAAACTATACAGTGACTGCAGGTATCCCCACCCTAAAAAACAATACAGTGACTACAGGTACATCACCCTTATAAACAATTCACTGACTGCAGGTACCCCCACCCTTATAGACAATACGGTGACTGCAGGTACCCCACCCTTATAAACAATACAGGGACTGCAGGTACCCCACCCTTATAAATGATACAGTGGCTGCAGGTACCCCACCCTTATAAACAACACAGTGATGCAGGTACCCCCACCCTTATAAACAATACAGTGACTGCAGGTACCGCACCCTTATAAACAATACAGTGACTGCAGGTATCTCCACCCTTATAAACAATTCACTGACTGCAGGTACCCCCACCTTTAGAGACAATACAGTGACTGCAGGTTCCCCCTTCCCTTATAAACAATACAGTGACTGCAGGTATCCCACCTTTATAAACAATGCAGTGACTGCAGGTACCCCACCCTTATAAACAACACAGTGATGCAGGTACCTCACCCTTATAAACAATACAGTGACTGCAGGTACCCAACCCTTATAAACAATACAATGACTGCAGGTACCACACCCTTATGAACAATACAGTGACTGCAGGTACCCCCACCCTTATAAACAACACAGTGACTGCAGGTATCCCCACCCTTATAAACAATACAGTGACTGCAGATACACCACCCTTATAAACAATTCACTGACTGCAGGTACCTCCACCCTTATAGACAATACAGTGATTGCAGGTACCCCAGCCTTATAAACAACAGAGTGATGTAGGTACCCCACCCTTATAAAAAATACACTGACTGCAGGTATCCCCACCCTTATAAACAATACAGTAACTGCAGGTACACCACCCTTATAAACAATTCACTGACTGCAGGTACCCGCACCCTTATAGACAATACAGTCACTGCAGGTACCCCACCCTTATAAACAATACAGTGACTGCAGGTACCCCAACCTTATAAACAATACAGTGGCTGCAGGTAGCCCACCCTTATAAACAACACAGTGATACAGGTACCCCCCCTTATGAACAATACAGTGACTGCAGGTACCCCACCCTTATTAACAATACAGGGACTGCAGGTACCCACACCCTTATAAACAATTCACTTACTGCAGGTACCCCCACCCTTATAGACAATACAGTGACTGCAGGTACCCCACCCTTATAAACAATACAGGGACTGCAGGTACCCACACCCTTATAAACAATTCACTGACTGCAGGTACCCCCACCTTTAGAGACAATACAGTGACTGCAGGTACACCACCCTTATAAACAATTCACTGACTGCAGGTAACCCCACCCTTATAAACAATGCAGTGACTGCAGTTACCCCACCCTTATAAACAACACAGTGATGCAGGTACCCCACCCTTATAAACAATACAGTGACTGCAGGTACACAACCCTTATAAACAATTCACTGACTGCAGGTACCCCACCCTTATGAACAATACAGTGATTGCAGGTACCCCCACCCTTATAAACAATACAGTGACTGCAGGTATCCCCACCCTTATTAACAATACAGTGACTGCAGGTACACCACCCTTATAAACAATTCACTGACTGCAGGTACCCCCACCCTTAGAGACAATACAGTGACTGCAGGTACCCCCAACCTTATAAACAATACAGTGACTGCAGGTACCCCCACCTTTATAAACAATACAGTGACTGGAGGTACCCCACCCTTATAAACAACACAGTGATGCAGGTACCCCACCCTTATAAACAATACAGTGACTGCAGGTACCCCACCCTTATAAACAATACAGGGACTGCAGGTACTCCCACCCTTATAAACAATACAGTGACTGCAGGTACCCCACCCTTATAAACAATACAGTGACTGCAGGTACCCCACCCTTATAAACAATACAGTGACTGCAGGTACACCACCGTTATAAACAATACAGTGACTGCAGGTACCCCCACCGTTAGAGACAATACAGTGACTGCAGGTACACCACCCTTATAAACAATACAGTGACTGCAGGTACCCCACCCTTATAAACAATGCAGTGACTGCAGGTACCCCACCCTTATAAACAACACAGTGATGCGGGTACCCCACCCTTATAAACAATACAGTGACTGCAGGTATCCCCACCCTTATAAACAATACAGTGACTGCAGGTACCCCACCCTTATAAACAATACAGTGACTGCAGGTAACCCCACCTTTATAAACAATACAGTGACTGCAGGTACCCCAGCCTTATAAACAACACAGTGATGCAGGTACCCGACCCTTATAAACAATACACTGACTGCAGGTATCCCCACCCTTTAAAACAATATAGTAACTGCAGGCACACCACCCTTATAAACAATTCACTGACTGCAGGTACCCTCACCCTTATAGACAATACAGTCACTGCAGGTACCCCATCCTTATAAACAATAAAGTGACTGCATGTACCCCACCCTTGTAAACAATACAGTGGCTGCAGGTACCCCACCCTTATAAACAACACAGTGATACAGGTACCCCCAGCCTTATGAAAAATACAGTGACTGCATGTACCCCACCCTTATAAACAATAAAGTGACTGCAGGTGCCCCCACCCTTATAAACAATACAGTGACTGCAGGTACCCCACTCTTATAATCAATACAATGACTGCAGGTACCCGCACCCTTATAGACAATACAGTCACTGCAGGTACCCCACCCTTATAAACAATACAGTGACTACAGGTACCCCACCCTTATAAACAATACAGTGGCTGCAGGTACCACACCCTTATAAACAACACAGTGATACAGGTACCCCCACCCTTATGAACAATACAGTGACTGCAGATACCCCACCCTTATAAACAATACAGGGACTGCAGGTACCCACACCCTTATAAACAATTCACTTACTGCAGGTACCCCCACCCTTATAGACAATACAGTGACTGCAGATACCCCACCCTTATAAACAATACAGTGACTGCAGGTACCCCAACCTTATAAACAATACAGTGGCTGCAGGTAGCCCACCCTTATAAACAACACAGTGATACAGGTACCCCCCCTTATGAACAATACAGTGACTGCAGGTACCCCACCCTTATTAACAATACAGGGACTGCAGGTACCCACACCCTTATAAACAATTCACTTACTGCAGGTACCCCCACCCTTATAGACAATACAGTGACTGCAGGTACCCCACCCTTATAAACAATACAGGGACTGCAGGTACCCACACCCTTATAAACAATTCACTGACTGCAGGTACCCCCACCTTTAGAGACAATACAGTGACTGCAGGTACACCACCCTTATAAACAATTCACTGACTGCAGGTAACCCCACCCTTATAAACAATGCAGTGACTGCAGTTACCCCACCCTTATAAACAACACAGTGATGCAGGTACCCCACCCTTATAAACAATACAGTGACTGCAGGTACACAACCCTTATAAACAATTCACTGACTGCAGGTACCCCACCCTTATGAACAATACAGTGATTGCAGGTACCCCCACCCTTATAAACAATACAGTGACTGCAGGTATCCCCACCCTTATTAACAATACAGTGACTGCAGGTACACCACCCTTATAAACAATTCACTGACTGCAGGTACCCCCACCCTTAGAGACAATACAGTGACTGCAGGTACCCCCAACCTTATAAACAATACAGTGACTGCAGGTACCCCCACCTTTATAAACAATACAGTGACTGGAGGTACCCCACCCTTATAAACAACACAGTGATGCAGGTACCCCACCCTTATAAACAATACAGTGACTGCAGGTACCCCACCCTTATAAACAATACAGGGACTGCAGGTACTCCCACCCTTATAAACAATACAGTGACTGCAGGTACCCCACCCTTATAAACAATACAGTGACTGCAGGTACCCCACCCTTATAAACAATACAGTGACTGCAGGTACACCACCGTTATAAACAATACAGTGACTGCAGGTACCCCCACCGTTAGAGACAATACAGTGACTGCAGGTACACCACCCTTATAAACAATACAGTGACTGCAGGTACCCCACCCTTATAAACAATGCAGTGACTGCAGGTACCCCACCCTTATAAACAACACAGTGATGCGGGTACCCCACCCTTATAAACAATACAGTGACTGCAGGTATCCCCACCCTTATAAACAATACAGTGACTGCAGGTACCCCACCCTTATAAACAATACAGTGACTGCAGGTAACCCCACCTTTATAAACAATACAGTGACTGCAGGTACCCCAGCCTTATAAACAACACAGTGATGCAGGTACCCGACCCTTATAAACAATACACTGACTGCAGGTATCCCCACCCTTTAAAACAATATAGTAACTGCAGGCACACCACCCTTATAAACAATTCACTGACTGCAGGTACCCTCACCCTTATAGACAATACAGTCACTGCAGGTACCCCATCCTTATAAACAATAAAGTGACTGCATGTACCCCACCCTTGTAAACAATACAGTGGCTGCAGGTACCCCACCCTTATAAACAACACAGTGATACAGGTACCCCCAGCCTTATGAAAAATACAGTGACTGCATGTACCCCACCCTTATAAACAATAAAGTGACTGCAGGTGCCCCCACCCTTATAAACAATACAGTGACTGCAGGTACCCCACTCTTATAATCAATACAATGACTGCAGGTACCCGCACCCTTATAGACAATACAGTCACTGCAGGTACCCCACCCTTATAAACAATACAGTGACTACAGGTACCCCACCCTTATAAACAATACAGTGGCTGCAGGTACCACACCCTTATAAACAACACAGTGATACAGGTACCCCCACCCTTATGAACAATACAGTGACTGCAGATACCCCACCCTTATAAACAATACAGGGACTGCAGGTACCCACACCCTTATAAACAATTCACTTACTGCAGGTACCCCCACCCTTATAGACAATACAGTGACTGCAGATACCCCACCCTTATAAACAATACATTGACTGCAGGTGTCCCCACCCTTATAAACTATACAGTGACTGCAGGTATCCCCACCCTTATAAACTATACAGTGACTGCAGATACCCCACCCTTATAAACAATACATTGACTGCAGGTGTCCCCACCCTTATAAACTTTACAGTGACTGCAGGTATCCCCACCCTAAAAAACAATACAGTGACTACAGGTACATCACCCTTATAAACAATTCACTGACTGCAGGTACCCCCACCCTTATAGACAATACGGTGACTGCAGGTACCCCACCCTTATAAACAATACAGGGACTGCAGGTACCCCACCCTTATAAATGATACAGTGGCTGCAGGTACCCCACCCTTATAAACAACACAGTGATGCAGGTACCCCCACCCTTATAAACAATACAGTGACTGCAGGTACCGCACCCTTATAAACAATACAGTGACTGCAGGTATCTCCACCCTTATAAACAATTCACTGACTGCAGGTACCCCCACCTTTAGAGACAATACAGTGACTGCAGGTTCCCCCTTCCCTTATAAACAATACAGTGACTGCAGGTATCCCACCTTTATAAACAATGCAGTGACTGCAGGTACCCCACCCTTATAAACAACACAGTGATGCAGGTACCTCACCCTTATAAACAATACAGTGACTGCAGGTACCCAACCCTTATAAACAATACAATGACTGCAGGTACCACACCCTTATAAACAATACAGTGACTGCAGGTACCCCACCCTTATGAACAATACAGTGACTGCAGGTACCCCCACCCTTATAAACAACACAGTGACTGCAGGTATCCCTACCCTTATAAACAATACAGTGACTGCAGATACACCACCCTTATAAACAATTCACTGACTGCAGGTACCCCCACCCTTATAGACAATACAGTGATTGCAGGTACCCCAGCCTTATAAACAACAGAGTGATGTAGGTACCCCACCCTTATAAAAAATACACTGACTGCAGGTATCCCCACCCTTATAAACAATACAGTAACTGCAGGTACACCACCCTTATAAACAATTCACTGACTGCAGGTACCCGCACCCTTATAGACAATACAGTCACTGCAGGTACCCCACCCTTATAAACAATACAGTGACTGCAGGTACCCCAACCTTATAAACAATACAGTGGCTGCAGGTAGCCCACCCTTATAAACAACACAGTGATACAGGTACCCCCCCTTATGAACAATACAGTGACTGCAGGTACCCCACCCTTATTAACAATACAGGGACTGCAGGTACCCACACCCTTATAAACAATTCACTTACTGCAGGTACCCCCACCCTTATAGACAATACAGTGACTGCAGGTACCCCACCCTTATAAACAATACAGGGACTGCAGGTACCCACACCCTTATAAACAATTCACTGACTGCAGGTACCCCCACCTTTAGAGACAATACAGTGACTGCAGGTACACCACCCTTATAAACAATTCACTGACTGCAGGTAACCCCACCCTTATAAACAATGCAGTGACTGCAGTTACCCCACCCTTATAAACAACACAGTGATGCAGGTACCCCACCCTTATAAACAATACAGTGACTGCAGGTATCCCCACGCTTATAAACAATACAGTGACTGCAGGTATACAACCCTTATAAACAATTCACTGACTGCAGGTACCCCACCCTTATGAACAATACAGTGATTGCAGGTACCCCCACCCTTATAAACAATACAGTGACTGCAGGTATCCCCACCCTTATTAACAATACAGTGACTGCAGGTACACCACCCTTATAAACAATTCACTGACTGCAGGTACCCCCACCCTTAGAGACAATACAGTGACTGCAGGTACCCCCAACCTTATAAACAATACAGTGACTGCAGGTACCCCCACCTTTATAAACAATACAGTGACTGGAGGTACCCCACCCTTATAAACAACACAGTGATGCAGGTACCCCACCCTTATAAACAATACAGTGACTGCAGGTACTCCCACCCTTATAAACAATACAGTGACTGCAGGTACCCCACCCTTATAAACAATACAGTGACTGCAGGTACCCCACCCTTATAAACAATACAGTGACTGCAGGTACACCACCGTTATAAACAATACAGTGACTGCAGGTACCCCCACCGTTAGAGACAATACAGTGACTGCAGGTACACCACCCTTATAAACAATACAGTGACTGCAGGTACCCCACCCTTATAAACAATGCAGTGACTGCAGGTACCCCACCCTTATAAACAACACAGTGATGCGGGTACCCCACCCTTATAAACAATACAGTGACTGCAGGTATCCCCACCCTTATAAACAATACAGTGACTGCAGGTACCCCACCCTTATAAACAATACAGTGACTGCAGGTAACCCCACCTTTATAAACAATACAGTGACTGCAGGTACCCCACCCTTATAAACAATACAGTGACTGCAGGTACCCCACCCTTATAAACAATACAGTGACTGCAGGTATCCCCACCCTTTAAAACAATATAGTAACTGCAGGCACACCACCCTTATAAACAATTCACTGACTGCAGGTACCCTCACCCTTATAGACAATACAGTCACTGCAGGTACCCCATCCTTATAAACAATAAAGTGACTGCATGTACCCCACCCTTGTAAACAATACAGTGGCTGCAGGTACCCCACCCTTATAAACAACACAGTGATACAGGTACCCCCACCCTTATGAAAAATACAGTGACTGCATGTACCCCACCCTTATAAACAATAAAGTGACTGCAGGTGCCCCCACCCTTATAAACAATACAGTGACTGCAGGTACCCCACCCTTATAATCAATACAATGACTGCAGGTACCCGCACCCTTATAGACAATACAGTCACTGCAGGTACCCCACCCTTATAAACAATACAGTGACTACAGGTACCCCACCCTTATAAACAATACAGTGGCTGCAGGTACCACACCCTTATAAACAACACAGTGATACAGGTACCCCCACCCTTATGAACAATACAGTGACTGCAGGTACCCCACCCTTATAAACAATACAGGGACTGCAGGTACCCACACCCTTATAAACAATTCACTTACTGCAGGTACCCCCACCCTTATAGACAATACAGTGACTGCAGGTACCCCACCCTTATAAACAATACAGGGACTGCAGGTACCCACACCCTTATAAACAATTCACTGACTGCAGGTACCCCCACCTTTAGAGACAATACAGTGACTGCAGGTACCCCGCCCTTATAAACAATACAGTGACTGCAGGTACCCCACCCTTATAAACAATGCAGTGACTGCAGTTACCCCACCCTTATAAACAACACAGTGATGCAGGTACCCCACCCTTATAAACAATACAGTGACTGCAGGTATCCCCACGCTTATAAACAATGCAGTGACTGCAGGTACACAACCCTTATAAACAATTCACTGACTGCAGGTACCCCCACCCTTATAAACAATACATTGACTGCAGGTACCCCACCCTTATGAACAATACAGTGATTGCAGGTACCCCCACCCTTATAAACAATACAGTGACTGCAGGTATCCCCACCCTTATAGACAATACAGTGACTGCAGGTATCCCCACCCTTATAAACAATTCATTGACTGCAGGTACCCCCACGCTTAGAGACAATACAGTGACTGCAGGTACCCCCAACCTTATAAACAATACAGTGACTGCAGGTACCCCCACCTTTATAAACAATACAGTGACTGGAGGTACCCCACCCTTATAAACAACACAGTGATGCAGGTACCCCACCCTTATAAACAACACAGTGATGCAGGTACCTCACCCTTATAAACAATACAGTGACTGCAGGTACCCAACCCTTATAAACAATACAATGACTGCAGGTACCACACCCTTATGAACAATACAGTGACTGCAGGTACCCCCACCCTTATAAACAACACAGTGACTGCAGGTATCCCCACCCTTTTTAACAATACAGTGACTGCAGATACACCACCCTTATAAACAATTCACTGACTGCAGGTACCCCCACCCTTATAGACAATACAGTGATTGCAGGTACCCCAGCCTTATAAACAACAGAGTGATGTAGGTACCCCACCCTTATAAAAAATACACTGACTGCAGGTATCCCCACCCTTATAAACAATACAGTAACTGCAGGTACACCACCCTTATAAACAATTCACTGACTGCAGGTACCCGCACCCTTATAGACAATACAGTCACTGCAGGTACCCCACCCTTATAAACAATACAGTGACTGCAGGTACCCCAACCTTATAAACAATACAGTGGCTGCAGGTAGCCCACCCTTATAAACAACACAGTGATACAGGTACCCCCCCTTATGAACAATACAGTGACTGCAGGTACCCCACCCTTATTAACAATACAGGGACTGCAGGTACCCACACCCTTATAAACAATTCACTTACTGCAGGTACCCCCACCCATATAGACAATACAGTGACTGCAGGTATCTCCACCCTTATAAACAATTCACTGACTGCAGGTACCCCCACCTTTAGAGACAATACAGTGACTGCAGGTTCCCCCTTCCCTTATAAACAATACAGTGACTGCATGTATCCCACCTTTATAAACAATGCAGTGACTGCAGGTACCCCACCCTTATAAACAATACAGTGACTGCAGGTATCCCCACCCTTATAAACAATACAGTGACTGCAGGTACCCAACCCTTATAAACAATACAATGACTGCAGGTACCCCACCCTTATGAACAATACAGTGACGGCAGGTACCCCCACCCTTATAAACAACACAGTGACTGCAGGTATCCCCACCCTTATAAACAATACAGTGACTGCAGATACACCACCCTTATAAACAATTCACTGACTGCAGGTACCCCCACCCTTATAGACAATACAGTGATTGCAGGTACCCCAGCCTTGTAAACAACAGAGTGATGCAGGTACCCCCACCTTTAGAGACAATACAGTGACTGCAGGTACACCACCCTTATAAACAATTCACTGACTGCAGGTACCCCCACCCTTATAGACAATACAGTGACTGCAGGTACCCCACCCTTATAAACAATACAGGGACTGCAGGTACCTCACCCTTATAAACAATTCACTGACTGCAGGTACCCCCACCTTTAGAGACAATACAGTGACTGCAGGTACACCACCCTTATAAACAATTCACTGACTGCAGGTAACCCCCACCCTTATAAACAATACAGTGACTGCAGGTACCCCACCCTTATGAACAATACAGTGACTGCAGGTACCCCCACCCTTATAAACAATACAGTGACTGCAGGTATCCCCAACCTTATTAACAATACAGTGACTGCAGGTACACCACCCTTATAAACAATTCACTGACTGCAGGTACCCCCATCCTTAGAGACAATACAGTGACTGCAGGTGCCCCCACCCTTGTAAAGAATACAGTGACTGCAGGTACCCCACAATACAGTGGCTGCAGGTACCCCACCCTTGTAAACAACACAGTGATGCAGGTACCCCCACCCTTATAAACAATACAGTGACTGCAGGTACCCCAACCTTATAAACAATACAGTGACTGCAGGTACCCCACCCTTATAAACAATACAGGGACTGCAGGTACCCCACCCTTATAAACAATACAGTGACTGCAGGTAACGCAACCTTATAAACAATACAGTGACTGCAGGTACCCCACCCTTGTAAACAACACGGTGATGCAGGTACCCCCACCATTATAAACAATACAGTGACTGCAGGTACCCCAACCTTATAAACAATACAGTGACTGCAGGTACCCCACCCTTATAAACAATACAGTGACTGCAGGTATCCCCATCCTTATAAACAATTCACTGACTGCAGGTACCCCCACCTTTAGAGACAATACAGTGACTGCAGGTACCCCACCCTTATAAACAACTCAGTGACTGCAGGTACCCCACCCTTATAAACAATACAGTGACTGCAGGTACCCCACCCTTATAAACAACACAGTGATGCAGGTACCAAATCCTTATAAACAATACAGTGACTGCAGGTACACCACCCTTTTAAACAATTCACTGACTGCAGGTACCCCACCCTTAAAACAATACAGTGACTGCAAGTACACCACCATTGTAAACAATTCACTGACTGCAGGTACCCCCACCCTTATAGACAATACAGTGACTGCAGGTACCCCACCCTTATAAAAAATACAGGGACTGCAGGTACCCCACCCTTGTAAATGATACAGTGGCTGCAGGTACCCCCATCCTTATAAACAATTCACTGACTGCAGGTACCCCAACCGTTAGGGACAATACAGTGACTGCAGGTACCCCACCCTTATAAACAATACAGTGACTGCAGATACCCCACCCTTATAAACAATACATTGACTGCAGGTGTCCCCACCCTTATAAACTATACAGTGACTGCAGGTATCCCCACCCTAAAAAACAATACAGTGACTACAGGTACATCACCCTTATAAACAATTCACTGACTGCAGGTACCCCCACCCTTATAGACAATACGGTGACTGCAGGTACCCCACCCTTATAAACAATACAGGGACTGCAGGTACCCCACCCTTATAAATGATACAGTGGCTGCAGGTACCCCACCCTTATAAACAACACAGTGATGCAGGTACCCCCACCCTTATAAACAATACAGTGACTGCAGGTACCGCACCCTTATAAACAATACAGTGACTGCAGGTATCTCCACCCTTATAAACAATTCACTGACTGCAGGTACCCCCACCTTTAGAGACAATACAGTGACTGCAGGTTCCCCCTTCCCTTATAAACAATACAGTGACTGCAGGTATCCCACCTTTATAAACAATGCAGTGACTGCAGGTACCCCACCCTTATAAACAACACAGTGATGCAGGTACCTCACCCTTATAAACAATACAGTGACTGCAGGTACCCAACCCTTATAAACAATACAATGACTGCAGGTACCACACCCTTATGAACAATACAGTGACTGCAGGTACCCCCACCCTTATAAACAACACAGTGACTGCAGGTATCCCCACCCTTATAAACAATACAGTGACTGCAGATACACCACCCTTATAAACAATTCACTGACTGCAGGTACCTCCACCCTTATAGACAATACAGTGATTGCAGGTACCCCAGCCTTATAAACAACAGAGTGATGTAGGTACCCCACCCTTATAAAAAATACACTGACTGCAGGTATCCCCACCCTTATAAACAATACAGTAACTGCAGGTACACCACCCTTATAAACAATTCACTGACTGCAGGTACCCGCACCCTTATAGACAATACAGTCACTGCAGGTACCCCACCCTTATAAACAATACAGTGACTGCAGGTACCCCAACCTTATAAACAATACAGTGGCTGCAGGTAGCCCACCCTTATAAACAACACAGTGATACAGGTACCCCCCCTTATGAACAATACAGTGACTGCAGGTACCCCACCCTTATTAACAATACAGGGACTGCAGGTACCCACACCCTTATAAACAATTCACTTACTGCAGGTACCCCCACCCTTATAGACAATACAGTGACTGCAGGTACCCCACCCTTATAAACAATACAGGGACTGCAGGTACCCACACCCTTATAAACAATTCACTGACTGCAGGTACCCCCAACTTTAGAGACAATACAGTGACTGCAGGTACACCACCCTTATAAACAATTCACTGACTGCAGGTAACCCCACCCTTATAAACAATGCAGTGACTGCAGTTACCCCACCCTTATAAACAACACAGTGATGCAGGTACCCCACCCTTATAAACAATACAGTGACTGCAGGTACACAACCCTTATAAACAATTCACTGACTGCAGGTACCCCACCCTTATGAACAATACAGTGATTGCAGGTACCCCCACCCTTATAAACAATACAGTGACTGCAGGTATCCCCACCCTTATTAACAATACAGTGACTGCAGGTACACCACCCTTATAAACAATTCACTGACTGCAGGTACCCCCACCCTTAGAGACAATACAGTGACTGCAGGTACCCCCAACCTTATAAACAATACAGTGACTGCAGGTACCCCCACCTTTATAAACAATACAGTGACTGGAGGTACCCCACCCTTATAAACAACACAGTGATGCAGGTACCCCACCCTTATAAACAATACAGTGACTGCAGGTACCCCACCCTTATAAACAATACAGGGACTGCAGGTACTCCCACCCTTATAAACAATACAGTGACTGCAGGTACCCCACCCTTATAAACAATACAGTGACTGCAGGTACCCCACCCTTATAAACAATACAGTGACTGCAGGTACACCACCGTTATAAACAATACAGTGACTGCAGGTACCCCCACCGTTAGAGACAATACAGTGACTGCAGGTACACCACCCTTATAAACAATACAGTGACTGCAGGTACCCCACCCTTATAAACAATGCAGTGACTGCAGGTACCCCATCCTTATAAACAACACAGTGATGTGGGTACCCCACCCTTATAAACAATACAGTGACTGCAGGTATCCCCACCCTTATAAACAATACAGTGACTGCAGGTACCCCACCCTTATAAACAATACAGTGACTGCAGGTAACCCCACCTTTATAAACAATACAGTGACTGCAGGTACCCCAGCCTTATAAACAACACAGTGATGCAGGTACCCGACCCTTATAAACAATACACTGACTGCAGGTATCCCCACCCTTTAAAACAATATAGTAACTGCAGGCACACCACCCTTATAAACAATTCACTGACTGCAGGTACCCTCACCCTTATAGACAATACAGTCACTGCAGGTACCCCATCCTTATAAACAATAAAGTGACTGCATGTACCCCACCCTTGTAAACAATACAGTGGCTGCAGGTACCCCACCCTTATAAACAACACAGTGATACAGGTACCCCCACCCTTATGAAAAATACAGTGACTGCATGTACCCCACCCTTATAAACAATAAAGTGACTGCAGGTGCCCCCACCCTTATAAACAATACAGTGACTGCAGGTACCCCACCCTTATAATCAATACAATGACTGCAGGTACCCGCACCCTTATAGACAATACAGTCACTGCAGGTACCCCACCCTTATAAACAATACAGTGACTACAGGTACCCCACCCTTATAAACAATACAGTGGCTGCAGGTACCACACCCTTATAAACAACACAGTGATACAGGTACCCCCACCCTTATGAACAATACAGTGACTGCAGGTACCCCACCCTTATAAACAATACAGGGACTGCAGGTACCCACACCCTTATAAACAATTCACTTACTGCAGGTACCCCCACCCTTATAGACAATACAGTGACTGCAGATACCCCACCCTTATAAACAATACATTGACTGCAGGTGTCCCCACCCTTATAAACTATACAGTGACTGCAGGTATCCCCACCCTTATAAACTATACAGTGACTGCAGATACCCCACCCTTATAAACAATACATTGACTGCAGGTGTCCCCACCCTTATAAACTATACAGTGACTGCAGGTATCCCCACCCTAAAAAACAATACAGTGACTACAGGTACATCACCCTTATAAACAATTCACTGACTGCAGGTACCCCCACCCTTATAGACAATACGGTGACTGCAGGTACCCCACCCTTATAAACAATACAGGGACTGCAGGTACCCCACCCTTATAAATGATACAGTGGCTGCAGGTACCCCACCCTTATAAACAACACAGTGATGCAGGTACCCCCACCCTTATAAACAATACAGTGACTGCAGGTACCGCACCCTTATAAACAATACAGTGACTGCAGGTATCTCCACCCTTATAAACAATTCACTGACTGCAGGTACCCCCACCTTTAGAGACAATACAGTGACTGCAGGTTCCCCCTTCCCTTATAAACAATACAGTGACTGCAGGTATCCCACCTTTATAAACAATGCAGTGACTGCAGGTACCCCACCCTTATAAACAACACAGTGATGCAGGTACCTCACCCTTATAAACAATACAGTGACTGCAGGTACCCAACCCTTATAAACAATACAATGACTGCAGGTACCACACCCTTATGAACAATACAGTGACTGCAGGTACCCCCACCCTTATAAACAACACAGTGACTGCAGGTATCCCTACCCTTATAAACAATACAGTGACTGCAGATACACCACCCTTATAAACAATTCACTGACTGCAGGTACCCCCACCCTTATAGACAATACAGTGATTGCAGGTACCCCAGCCTTATAAACAACAGAGTGATGTAGGTACCCCACCCTTATAAAAAATACACTGACTGCAGGTACACCACCCTTATAAACAATACAGTAACTGCAGGTACACCACCCTTATAAACAATTCACTGACTGCAGGTACCCGCACCCTTATAGACAATACAGTCACTGCAGGTACCCCACCCTTATAAACAATACAGTGACTGCAGGTACCCCAACCTTATAAACAATACAGTGGCTGCAGGTAGCCCACCCTTATAAACAACACAGTGATACAGGTACCCCCCCTTATGAACAATACAGTGACTGCAGGTACCCCACCCTTATTAACAATACAGGGACTGCAGGTACCCACACCCTTATAAACAATTCACTTACTGCAGGTACCCCCACCCTTATAGACAATACAGTGACTGCAGGTACCCCACCCTTATAAACAATACAGGGACTGCAGGTACCCACACCCTTATAAACAATTCACTGACTGCAGGTACCCCCACCTTTAGAGACAATACAGTGACTGCAGGTACACCACCCTTATAAACAATTCACTGACTGCAGGTAACCCCACCCTTATAAACAATGCAGTGACTGCAGTTACCCCACCCTTATAAACAACACAGTGATGCAGGTACCCCACCCTTATAAACAATACAGTGACTGCAGGTATCCCCACGCTTACAAACAATACAGTGACTGCAGGTACACAACCCTTATAAACAATTCACTGACTGCAGGTACCCCACCCTTATGAACAATACAGTGATTGCAGGTACCACCACCCTTATAAACAATACAGTGACTGCAGGTATCCCCACCCTTATTAACAATACAGTGACTGCAGGTACACCACCCTTATAAACAATTCACTGACTGCAGGTACCCCCACCCTTAGAGACAATACAGTGACTGCAGGTACCCCCAACCTTATAAACAATACAGTGACTGCAGGTACCCCCACCTTTATAAACAATACAGTGACTGGAGGTACCCCACCCTTATAAACAACACAGTGATGCAGGTACCCCACCCTTATAAACAATACAGTGACTGCAGGTACCCCACCCTTATAAACAATACAGGGACTGCAGGTACTCCCACCCTTATAAACAATACAGTGACTGCAGGTACCCCACCCTTATAAACAATACAGTGACTGCAGGTACCCCACCCTTATAAACAATACACTGACTGCAGGTACACCACCGTTATAAACAATACAGTGACTGCAGGTACCCCCACCGTTAGAGACAATACAGTGACTGCAGGTACACCACCCTTATAAACAATACAGTGACTGCAGGTACCCCACCCTTATAAACAATGCAGTGACTGCAGGTACCCCACCCTTATAAACAACACAGTGATGCGGGTACCCCACCCTTATAAACAATACAGTGACTGCAGGTATCCCCACCCTTATAAACAATACAGTGACTGCAGGTACCCCACCCTTATAAACAATACAGTGACTGCAGGTAACCCCACCTTTATAAACAATACAGTGACTGCAGGTACCCCAGCCTTATAAACAACACAGTGATGCAGGTACCCGACCCTTATAAACAATACACTGACTGCAGGTATCCCCACCCTTTAAAACAATATAGTAACTGCAGGCACACCACCCTTATAAACAATTCACTGACTGCAGGTACCCTCACCCTTATAGACAATACAGTCACTGCAGGTACCCCATCCTTATAAACAATAAAGTGACTGCATGTACCCCACCCTTGTAAACAATACAGTGGCTGCAGGTACCCCACCCTTATAAACAACACAGTGATACAGGTACCCCCACCCTTATGAAAAATACAGTGACTGCATGTACCCCACCCTTATAAACAATAAAGTGACTGCAGGTGCCCCCACCCTTATAAACAATACAGTGACTGCAGGTACCCCACCCTTATAATCAATACAATGACTGCAGGTACCCGCACCCTTATAGACAATACAGTCACTGCAGGTACCCCACCCTTATAAACAATACAGTGACTACAGGTACCCCACCCTTATAAACAATACAGTGGCTGCAGGTACCACACCCTTATAAACAACACAGTGATACAGGTACCCCCACCCTTATGAACAATACAGTGACTGCAGGTACCCCACCCTTATAAACAATACAGGGGCTGCAGGTACCCACACCCTTATAAACAATTCACTTACTGCAGGTACCCCCACCCTTATAGACAATACAGTGACTGCAGGTACCCCACCCTTATAAACAATACAGGGACTGCAGGTAACCACACCCTTATAAACAATTCACTGACTGCAGGTACCCCCACCTTTAGAGACAATACAGTGACTGCAGGTACCCCATCCTTATAAACAATACAGTGACTGCATGTACCCCACCCTTGTAAACAATACAGTGGCTGCAGGTACCCCACCCTTATAAACAACACAGTGATACAGGTACCCCCACCCTTATGAAAAATACAGTGACTGCATGTACCCCACCCTTATAAACAATAAAGTGACTGCAGGTGCCCCCACCCTTATAAACAATACAGTGACTGCAGGTACCCCACCCTTATAATCAATACAATGACTGCAGGTACCCGCACCCTTATAGACAATACAGTCACTGCAGGTACCCCACCCTTATAAACAATACAGTGACTACAGGTACCCCACCCTTATAAACAATACAGTGGCTGCAGGTACCACACCCTTATAAACAACACAGTGATACAGGTACCCCCACCCTTATGAACAATACAGTGACTGCAGGTACCCCACCCTTATAAACAATACAGTGACTGCAGGTACCCCACCCTTATAAACAATGCAGTGACTGCAGGTACCCCACCCTTATAAACAACACAGTGATGCGGGTACCCCACCCTTATAAACAATACAGTGACTGCAGGTATCCCCACCCTTATAAACAATACAGTGACTGCATGTACCCCACCCTTATAAACAATACAGTGACTGCAGGTAACCCCACCTTTATAAACAATACAGTGACTGCAGGTACCCCAGCCTTATAAACAACACAGTGATGCAGGTACCCGACCCTTATAAACAATACACTGACTGCAGGTATCCCCACCCTTTAAAACAATATAGTAACTGCAGGCACACCACCCTTATAAACAATTCACTGACTGCAGGTACCCTCACCCTTATAGACAATACAGTCACTGCAGGTACCCCATCCTTATAAACAATAAAGTGACTGCATGTACCCCACCCTTGTAAACAATACAGTGGCTGCAGGTACCCCACCCTTATAAACAACACAGTGATACAGGTACCCCCACCCTTATGAAAAATACAGTGACTGCATGTACCCCACCCTTATAAACAATAAAGTGACTGCAGGTGCCCCCACCCTTATAAACAATACAGTGACTGCAGGTACCCCACCCTTATAATCAATACAATGACTGCAGGTACCCGCACCCTTATAGACAATACAGTCACTGCAGGTACCCCACCCTTATAAACAATACAGTGACTACAGGTACCCCACCCTTATAAACAATACAGTGGCTGCAGGTACCACACCCTTATAAACAACACAGTGATACAGGTACCCCCACCCTTATGAACAATACAGTGACTGCAGGTACCCCACCCTTATAAACAATACAGGGACTGCAGGTACCCACACCCTTATAAACAATTCACTTACTGCAGGTACCCCCACCCTTATAGACAATACAGTGACTGCAGGTACCCCACCCTTATAAACAATACAGGGACTGCAGGTACCCACACCCTTATAAACAATTCACTGACTGCAGGTACCCCCACCTTTAGAGACAATACAGTGACTGCAGGTACCCCGCCCTTATAAACAATACAGTGACTGCAGGTACCCCACCCTTATAAACAATGCAGTGACTGCAGTTACCCCACCCTTATAAACAACACAGTGATGCAGGTACCCCACCCTTATAAACAATACAGTGACTGCAGGTATCCCCACGCTTATAAACAATGCAGTGACTGCAGGTACACAACCCTTATAAACAATTCACTGACTGCAGGTACCCCCACCCTTATAAACAATACATTGACTGCAGGTACCCCACCCTTATGAACAATACAGTGATTGCAGGTACCCCCACCCTTATAAACAATACAGTGACTGCAGGTATCCCCACCCTTATAGACAATACAGTGACTGCAGGTATCCCCACCCTTATAAACAATTCATTGACTGCAGGTACCCCCACGCTTAGAGACAATACAGTGACTGCAGGTACCCCCAACCTTATAAACAATACAGTGACTGCAGGTACCCCCACCTTTATAAACAATACAGTGACTGGAGGTACCCCACCCTTATAAACAACACAGTGATGCAGGTACCCCACCCTTATAAACAACACAGTGATGCAGGTACCTCACCCTTATAAACAATACAGTGACTGCAGGTACCCAACCCTTATAAACAATACAATGACTGCAGGTACCACACCCTTATGAACAATACAGTGACTGCAGGTACCCCCACCCTTATAAACAACACAGTGACTGCAGGTATCCCCACCCTTTTTAACAATACAGTGACTGCAGATACACCACCCTTATAAACAATTCACTGACTGCAGGTACCCCCACCCTTATAGACAATACAGTGATTGCAGGTACCCCAGCCTTATAAACAACAGAGTGATGTAGGTACCCCACCCTTATAAAAAATACACTGACTGCAGGTATCCCCACCCTTATAAACAATACAGTAACTGCAGGTACACCACCCTTGTAAACAATTCACTGACTGCAGGTACCCGCACCCTTATAGACAATACAGTCACTGCAGGTACCCCACCCTTATAAACAATACAGTGACTGCAGGTACCCCAACCTTATAAACAATACAGTGGCTGCAGGTAGCCCACCCTTATAAACAACACAGTGATACAGGTACCCCCCCTTATGAACAATACAGTGACTGCAGGTACCCCACCCTTATTAACAATACAGGGACTGCAGGTACCCACACCCTTATAAACAATTCACTTACTGCAGGTACCCCCACCCTTATAGACAATACAGTGACTGCAGGTATCTCCACCCTTATAAACAATTCACTGACTGCAGGTACCCCCACCTTTAGAGACAATACAGTGACTGCAGGTTCCCCCTTCCCTTATAAACAATACAGTGACTGCATGTATCCCACCTTTATAAACAATGCAGTGACTGCAGGTACCCCACCCTTATAAACAATACAGTGACTGCAGGTATCCCCACCCTTATAAACAATACAGTGACTGCAGGTACCCAACCGTTATAAACAATACAATGACTGCAGGTACCCCACCCTTATGAACAATACAGTGACGGCAGGTACCCCCACCCTTATAAACAACACAGTGACTGCAGGTATCCCCACCCTTATAAACAATACAGTGACTGCAGATACACCACCCTTATAAACAATTCACTGACTGCAGGTACCCCCACCCTTATAGACAATACAGTGATTGCAGGTACCCCAGCCTTATAAACAACAGAGTGATGTAGGTACCCCACCCTTATAAAAAATACACTGACTGCAGGTATCCCCACCCTTATAAACAATACAGTAACTGCAGGTGCACCACCCTTATAAACAATTCACTGACTGCAGGTACCCCCACCCTTATAGACAATACAGTCACTGCAGGTACCCCACCCTTATAAACAATTCGCTGACTGCAGGTACCCCACCCTTATAAACAATACAGTGGCTGCAGGTACCCCACCCTTATAAACAACACAGTGATACAGGTACCCCCACCCTTATGAACAATACAGTGACTGCAGCTACCCCACCCTTATAAACAATACAGGGACTGCAGGTACCCACACCCTTATAAACAATTCACTTACTGCAGGTACCCCCACCCTTATAGACAATACAGTGACTGCAGGTACCCCACCCTTATAAACAATACAGGGACTGCAGGTACCCACACCCTTATAAACAATTCACTGACTGCAGGTACCCCCACCTTTAGAGACAATACTGTGACTGCAGGTACACCACCCTTATAAACAATTCACTGACTGCAGGTAACCCCACCCTTATAAACAATGCAGTGACTGCAGTTACCCCACCCTTATAAACAACACAGTGATGCAGGTACCCCACCCTTATAAACAATACAGTGACTGCAGGTATCCCCACGCTTATAAACAATACAGTGACTGCAGGTACACAACCCTTATAAACAATTCACTGACTGCAGGTACCCCACCCTTATGAACAATACAGTGATTGCAGGTACCCCCACCCTTATAAACAATACAGTGACTGCAGGTATCCCCACCCTTATTAACAATACAGTGACTGCAGGTACACCACCCTTATAAACAATTCACTGACTGCAGGTACCCCCACCCTTAGAGACAATACAGTGACTGCAGGTACCCCCAACCTTATAAACAATACAGTGACTGCAGGTACCCCCACCCTTATAAACAATACAGTGACTGCAGATACACCACCCTTATAAACAATTCACTGACTGCAGGTACCCCCACCCTTATAGACAATACAGTGATTGCAGGTACCCCAGCCTTATAAACAACAGAGTGATGTAGGTACCCCACCCTTATAAAAAATACACTGACTGCAGGTATCCCCACCCTTATAAACAATACAGTAACTGCAGGTACACCACCCTTATAAACAATTCACTGACTGCAGGTACCCGCACCCTTATAGACAATACAGTCACTGCAGGTACCCCACCCTTATAAACAATTCACTGACTGCAGGTACCCCACCCTTATAAACAATACAGTGGCTGCAGGTACCCCACCCTTATAAACAACACAGTGATACAGGTACCCCCACCCTTATGAACAATACAGTGACTGCAGCTACCCCACCCTTATAAACAATACAGGGACTGCAGGTACCCACACCCTTATAAACAATTCACTTACTGCAGGTACCCCCACCCTTATAGACAATACAGTGACTGCAGGTACCCCACCCTTATAAACAATACAGGGACTGCAGGTACCCACACCCTTATAAACAATTCACTGACTGCAGGTACCCCCACCTTTAGAGACAATACAGTGACTGCAGGTACACCACCCTTATAAACAATTCACTGACTGCAGGTAACCCCACCCTTATAAACAATGCAGTGACTGCAGTTACCCCACCCTTATAAACAACACAGTGATGCAGGTACCCCACCCTTATAAACAATACAGTGACTGCAGGTATCCCCACGCTTATAAACAATACAGTGACTGCAGGTACACAACCCTTATAAACAATTCACTGACTGCAGGTACCCCACCCTTATGAACAATACAGTGATTGCAGGTACCCCCACCCTTATAAACAATACAGTGACTGCAGGTATCCCCACCCTTATTAACAATACAGTGACTGCAGGTACACCACCCTTATAAACAATTCACTGACTGCAGGTACCCCCACCCTTAGAGACAATACAGTGACTGCAGGTACCCCCAACCTTATAAACAATACAGTGACTGCAGGTACCCCCACCTTTATAAACAATACAGTGACTGGAGGTACCCCACCCTTATAAACAACACAGTGATGCAGGTACCCCACCCTTATAAACAATACAGTGACTGCAGGTACCCCACCCTTATAAACAATACAGGGACTGCAGGTACTCCCACCCTTATAAACAATACAGTGACTGCAGGTACCCCACCCTTATAAACAATACAGTGACTGCAGGTACCCCACCCTTATAAACAATACAGTCACTGCAGGTACACCACCGTTATAAACAATACAGTGACTGCAGGTACCCCCACCGTTAGAGACAATACAGTGACTGCAGGTACACCACCCTTATAAACAATACAGTGACTGCAGGTACCCCACCCTTATAAACAATGCAGTGACTGCAGGTACCCCACCCTTATAAACAACACAGTGATGCGGGTACCCCACCCTTATAAACAATACAGTGACTGCAGGTATCCCCACCCTTATAAACAATACAGTGACTGCAGGTACCCCACCCTTATAAACAATACAGTGACTGCAGGTAACCCCACCTTTATAAACAATACAGTGACTGCAGGTACCCCAGCCTTATAAACAACACAGTGATGCAGGTACCCGACCCTTATAAACAATACACTGACTGCAGGTATCCCCACCCTTTAAAACAATATAGTAACTGCAGGCACACCACCCTTATAAACAATTCACTGACTGCAGGTACCCTCACCCTTATAGACAATACAGTCACTGCAGGTACCCCATCCTTATAAACAATAAAGTGACTGCATGTACCCCACCCTTGTAAACAATACAGTGGCTGCAGGTACCCCACCCTTATAAACAACACAGTGATACAGGTACCCCCACCCTTATGAAAAATACAGTGACTGCATGTACCCCACCCTTATAAACAATAAAGTGACTGCAGGTGCCCCCACCCTTATAAACAATACAGTGACTGCAGGTACCCCACCCTTATAATCAATACAATGACTGCAGGTACCCGCACCCTTATAGACAATACAGTCACTGCAGGTACCCCACCCTTATAAACAATACAGTGACTACAGGTACCCCACCCTTATAAACAATACAGTGGCTGCAGGTACCACACCCTTATAAACAACACAGTGATACAGGTACCCCCACCCTTATGAACAATACAGTGACTGCAGGTACCCCACCCTTATAAACAATACAGGGACTGCAGGTACCCACACCCTTATAAACAATTCACTTACTGCAGGTACCCCCACCCTTATAGACAATACAGTGACTGCAGGTGCCCCACCCTTATAAACAATACAGGGACTGCAGGTACCCCCACCCTTATAAACAATTCACTGACTGCAGGTACCCCCACCTTTAGAGACAATACAGTGACTGCAGGTACCCCGCCCTTATAAACAATACAGTGACTGCAGGTACCCCACCCTTATAAACAATGCAGTGACTGCAGTTACCCCACCCTTATAAACAACACAGTGATGCAGGTACCCCACCCTTATAAACAATACAGTGACTGCAGGTATCCCCACGCTTATAAACAATGCAGTGACTGCAGGTACACAACCCTTATAAACAATTCACTGACTGCAGGTACCCCCACCCTTATAAACAATACATTGACTGCAGGTACCCCACCCTTATGAACAATACAGTGATTGCAGGTACCCCCACCCTTATAAACAATACAGTGACTGCAGGAATCCCCACCCTTATAGACAATACAGTGACTGCAGGTATCCCCACCCTTATAAACAATTCATTGACTGCAGGTACCCCCACGCTTAGAGACAATACAGTGACTGCAGGTACCCCCAACCTTATAAACAATACAGTGACTGCAGGTACCCCCACCTTTATAAACAATACAGTGACTGGAGGTACCCCACCCTTATAAACAACACAGTGATGCAGGTACCCCACCCTTATAAACAATACAGTGACTGCAGGTACCCCACCCTTATAAACAATACAGGGACTGCAGGTACCCCCACCCTTATAAACAATACATTGACTGCAGGTACCCCACCCTTATAAACAATACAGTGACTGCAGGTACCCCACCCTTATAAACAATACAGTGACTGCAGGTACACCACCGTTATAAACAATTCACTGACTGCAGGTACCCCCACCTTTAGAGACAATACAGTGACTGCAGGTACACCACCCTTATAAACAATACAGTGACTGCAGGTACCCCACCCTTATAAACAATGCAGTGACTGCAGGTACCCCACTTATAAACAACACAGTGATGCAGGTACCCCACCCTTATAAACAATACAGTGACTGCAGGTATCCCCACCCTTATAAACAATACAGTGACTGCAGGTACCCCACCCTTATAAACAATACAGTGACTGCAGGTAACCCCACCTTTATAAACAATACAGTGACTGCAGTTACCCCACCCTTATAAACAATACAGGGACTGCAGGTACCCCCACCCTTATAAACAATACATTGACTGCAGGTACCCCACCCTTATAAACAATACAGTGACTGCAGGTACCCCACCCTCATAAACAATACAGTGACTGCAGGTACACCACCGTTATAAACAATTCACTGACTGCAGGTACCCCCACCTTTAGAGACAATACAGTGACTGCAGGTACACCACCCTTATAAACAATACAGTGACTGCAGGTACCCCACCCTTATAAACAATGCATTGACTGCAGGTACCCCAGCCTTATAAACAACACAGTGATGCAGGTACCCGACCCTTATAAACAATACACTGACTGCAGGTATCCCCACCCTTTAAAACAATACAGTAACTGCAGGCACACCACCCTTATAAACAATTCACTGACTGCAGGTACCCTCACCCTTATAAACAATTCACTTACTGCAGGTTCCCCCACCCTTATAGACAATACAGTGACTGCAGGTACCCCACCCTTATAAACAATACAGGGACTGCAGGTACCCACACCCTTATAAACAATTCACTGACTGCAGGTACCCCCACCTTTAGAGACAATACAGTGACTGCAGGTACCCCGCCCTTATAAACAATACAGTGACTGCAGGTACCCCACCCTTATAAACAATGCAGTGACTGCAGTTACCCCACCCTTATAAACAACACAGTGATGCAGGTACCCCACCCTTATAAACAATACAGTGACTGCAGGTATCCCCACGCTTATAAACAATGCAGTGACTGCAGGTACACAACCCTTATAAACAATTCACTGACTGCAGGTACCCCCACCCTTATAAACAATACATTGACTGCAGGTACCCCACCCTTATGAACAATACAGTGATTGCAGGTACCCCCACCCTTATAAACAATACAGTGACTGCAGGTATCCCCACCCTTATTAACAATACAGTGACTGCAGGTATCCCCACCCTTATAAACAATTCATTGACTGCAGGTACCCCCACCCTTAGAGACAATACAGTGACTGCAGGTACCCCCAACCTTATAAACAATACAGTGACTGCAGGTACCCCCACCTTTATAAACAATACAGTGACTGCAGGTACCCCACCCTTATAAACAATACAGGGACTGCAGGTACCCCCACCCTTATAAACAATAAAGTGACTGCATGTACCCCACCCTTGTAAACAATACAGTGGCTGCAGGTACCCCACCCTTATAAACAACACAGTGACTGCAGGTACCCCCACCCTTATGAAAAATACAGTGACTGCATGTACCCCACCCTTATAAACAATAAAGTGACTGCAGGTGCCCCCACCCTTATAAACAATACAGTGACTGCAGGTACCCCACCCTTATAATCAATACAATGACTGCAGGTACCCGCACCCTTATAGACAATACAGTCACTGCAGGTACCCCACCCTTATAAACAATACAGTGACTACAGGTACCCCACCCTTATAAACAATACCTGGGGCTGCAGGTACCACACCCTTATAAACAACACAGTGATACAGGTACCCCCACCCTTATGAACAATACAGTGACTGCAGGTACCCCACCCTTATAAACAATACAGGGACTGCAGGTACCCACACCCTTATAAACAATTCACTTACTGCAGGTACCCCCACCCTTATAGACAATACAGTGACTGCAGGTACCCCACCCTTATAAACAATACAGGGACTGCAGGTACCCACACCCTTATAAACAATTCACTGACTGCAGGTACCCCCACCTTTAGAGACAATACAGTGACTGCAGGTACCCCGCCCTTATAAACAATACAGTGACTGCAGGTACCCCACCCTTATAAACAATGCAGTGACTGCAGTTACCCCACCCTTATAAACAACACAGTGATGCAGGTACCCCACCCTTATAAACAATACAGTGACTGCAGGTATCCCCACGCTTATAAACAATGCAGTGACTGCAGGTACACAACCCTTATAAACAATTCACTGACTGCAGGTACCCCCACCCTTATAAACAATACATTGACTGCAGGTACCCCACCCTTATGAACAATACAGTGATTGCAGGTACCCCCACCCTTATAAACAATACAGTGACTGCAGGTATCCCCACCCTTATAGACAATACAGTGACTGCAGGTATCCCCACCCTTATAAACAATTCATTGACTGCAGGTACCCCCACGCTTAGAGACAATACAGTGACTGCAGGTACCCCCAACCTTATAAACAATACAGTGACTGCAGGTACCCCCACCTTTATAAACAATACAGTGACTGGAGGTACCCCACCCTTATAAACAACACAGTGATGCAGGTACCCCACCCTTATAAACAATACAGTGACTGCAGGTACCCCACCCTTATAAACAATACAGGGACTGCAGGTACCCCCACCCTTATAAACAATACATTGACTACAGGTACCCCACCCTTATAAACAATACAGTGACTGCAGGTACACCACCGTTATAAACAATTCACTGACTGCAGGTACCCCCACCTTTAGAGACAATACAGTGACTGCAGGTACACCACCCTTATAAACAATACAGTGACTGCAGGTACCCCACCCTTATAAACAATGCAGTGACTGCAGGTACCCCACCCTTATAAACAACACAGTGATGCAGGTACCCCACCCTTATAAACAATACAGTGACTGCAGGTATCCCCACCCTTATAAACAATACAGTGACTGCAGGTACCCCACCCTTATAAACAATACAGTGACTGCAGGTAACCCCACCTTTATAAACAATACAGTGACTGCAGTTACCCCACCCTTATAAACAATACAGTGACTGCAGGTACCCCACCCTCATAAACAATACAGTGACTGCAGGTACCCCACCCTTATAAACAATACAGTGACTGCAGGTAACCCCACCTTTATAAACAATACAGTGACTGCAGGTACCCCACCCTTATAAACAACACAGTGATGCAGTTACCCCACCCTTATAAACAATACACTGACTGCAGGTATCCCCACCCTTTAAAACAATACAGTCACTGCAGGCACACCACCCTTATAAACAATTCACTGACTGCAGGTACCCTCACCCTTATAGACAATACAGTCACTGCAGGTACCCCATCCTTATAAACAATAAAGTGACTGCATGTACCCCACCCTGGTAAACAATACAGTGGCTGCAGGTACCCCACCCTTATAAACAACACAGTGATACAGGTACCCCCACCCTTATAATCAATACAATGACTGCAGGTACCTCACCCTTATGAACAATACAGTGACTGCAGGTGCCCCCACCCTTATAAACAATACAGTGACTGCAGGTATGCCCACCCTTATAAACAATACAGTGACTGCAGGTACACCACCCTTATAAACAATTCACTGACTGCAGGTAAGCCCACCCTTATAGACAATACAGTGACTGCAGTTACCCCACCCTTATAAACAATACAGGGACTGCAGGTACCCCCACCCTTACAAACAATTCACTGACTGCAGGTACCCCCACCTTTAGGGACAATACAGTGACTGCAGGTACCCCACCCTTATAAACAATACAATGACTGCAGGTACCCCACCCTTATAAACAATGCAGTGACTGCAGGTACCCCACCCTTATAAACAACACAGTGATGCAGGTACCCCACCCTTATAAACAAAACAGTGTCTGTAGGTACCCCCACCTTTAGAGACAATACAGTGACTGCAGGTACCCCACCCTTATAAACAACTCAGTGAGTGCAGGTACCCCACCCTTATAAACAATACAGTGACTGCAGGTACCCCACCCTTATAAACAATACAGTGACTGCAGGTACACCACCGTTATAAACAATTCACTGACTGCAGGTACCCCCACCGTTAGAGACAATACAGTGACTGCAGGTACACCACCCTTATAAACAATACAGTGACTGCAGGTACACCACCCTTATAAACAATTCACTGACTGCAGGTAAGCCCACCCTTATAGACAATACAGTGACTGCAGTTACCCCACCCTTATAAACAATACAGTGACTGCAGGTATCCCCACCCTTATAAACAATACAGTGACTGCAGGTACCCCACCCTTATAAACAATACAGTGACTGCAGGTAAGCCCATATTTATAAACAATACAGTGACTGCAGGTACCCCAGCCTTATAAACAACACAGTGATGCAGGTACCCGACCCTTATAAACAATACACTGACTGCAGGTATCCCCACCCTTTAAAACAATACAGTAACTGCAGGCACACCACCCTTATAAACAATTCACTGACTGCAGGTACCCTCACCCTTATAAACAATTCACTTACTGCAGGTACCCCCACCCTTATAGACAATACAGTGACTGCAGGTACCCCACCCTTATAAACAATACAGGGACTGCAGGTACCCACACCCTTATAAACAATTCACTGACTGCAGGTACCCCCACCTTTAGAGACAATACAGTGACTGCAGGTACCCCGCCCTTATAAACAATACAGTGACTGCAGGTACCCCACCCTTATAAACAATGCAGTGACTGCAGTTACCCCACCCTTATAAACAACACAGTGATGCAGGTACCCCACCCTTATAAACAATACAGTGACTGCAGGTATCCCCACGCTTATAAACAATGCAGTGACTGCAGGTACACAACCCTTATAAACAATTCACTGACTGCAGGTACCCCCACCCTTATAAACAATACATTGACTGCAGGTACCCCACCCTTATGAACAATACAGTGATTGCAGGTACCCCCACCCTTATAAACAATACAGTGACTGCAGGTATCCCCACCCTTATTAACAATACAGTGACTGCAGGTATCCCCACCCTTATAAACAATTCATTGACTGCAGGTACCCCCACCCTTAGAGACAATACAGTGACTGCAGGTACCCCCAACCTTATAAACAATACAGTGACTGCAGGTACCCCCACCTTTATAAACAATACAGTGACTGGAGGTACCCCACCATTATAAACAACACAGTGATGCAGGTACCCCACCCTTATAAACAATACAGTGACTGCAGGTACCCCACCCTTATAAACAATACAGGGACTGCAGGTACCCCCACCCTTATAAACAATAAAGTGACTGCATGTACCCCACCCTTGTAAACAATACAGTGGCTGCAGGTACCCCACCCTTATAAACAACACAGTGATACAGGTACCCCCACCCTTATGAAAAATACAGTGACTGCATGTACCCCACCCTTATAAACAATAAAGTGACTGCAGGTGCCCCCACCCTTATAAACAATACAGTGACTGCAGGTACCCCACCCTTATAATCAATACAATGACTGCAGGTACCCGCACCCTTATAGACAATACAGTCACTGCAGGTACCCCACCCTTATAAACAATACAGTGACTACAGGTACCCCACCCTTATAAACAATACAGTGGCTGCAGGTACCACACCCTTATAAACAACACAGTGATACAGGTACCCCCACCCTTATGAACAATACAGTGACTGCAGGTACCCCACCCTTATAAACAATACAGGGACTGCAGGTACCCACACCCTTATAAACAATTCACTTACTGCAGGTACCCCCACCCTTATAGACAATACAGTGACTGCAGGTACCCCACCCTTATAAACAATACAGGGACTGCAGGTACCCACACCCTTATAAACAATTCACTAACTGCAGGTACCCCCACCTTTAGAGACAATACAGTGACTGCAGGTACCCCGCCCTTATAAACAATACAGTGACTGCAGGTACCCCACCCTTATAAACAATGCAGTGACTGCAGTTACCCCACCCTTATAAACAACACAGTGATGCAGGTACCCCACCCTTATAAACAAAACAGTGACTGCAGGTATCCCCACGCTTATAAACAATGCAGTGACTGCAGGTACACAACCCTTATAAACAATTCACTGACTGCAGGTACCCCCACCCTTATAAACAATACATTGACTGCAGGTACCCCACCCTTATGAACAATACAGTGATTGCAGGTACCCCCACCCTTATAAACAATACAGTGACTGCAGGTATCCCCACCCTTATAGACAATACAGTGACTGCAGGTATCCCCACCCTTATAAACAATTCATTGACTGCAGGTACCCCCACGCTTAGAGACAATACAGTGACTGCAGGTACCCCCAACCTTATAAAAAATACAGTGACTGCAGGTACCCCCACCTTTATAAACAATACAGTGACTGGAGGTACCCCACCCTTATAAACAACACAGTGATGCAGGTACCCCACCCTTATAAACAATACAGTGACTGCAGGTACCCCACCCTTATAAACAATACAGGGACTGCAGGTACCCCCACCCTTATAAACAATACATTGACTGCAGGTACCCCACCCTTATAAACAATACAGTGACTGCAGGTACCCCACCCTTATAAACAATACAGTGACTGCAGGTACACCACCGTTATAAACAATTCACTGACTGCAGGTACCCCCACCTTTAGAGACAATACAGTGACTGCAGGTACACCACCCTTATAAACAATACAGTGACTGCAGGTACCCCACCCTTATAAACAATGCAGTGACTGCAGGTACCCCACCCTTATAAACAACACAGTGATGCAGGTACCCCACCCTTATAAACAATACAGTGACTGCAGGTATCCCCACCCTTATAAACAATACAGTGACTGCAGGTACCCCACCCTTATAAACAATACAGTGACTGCAGGTAACCCCACCTTTATAAACAATACAGTGACTGCAGTTACCCCACCCTTATAAACAATACAGGGACTGCAGGTACCCCCACCCTTATAAACAATACATTGACTGCAGGTACCCCACCCTTATAAACAATACAGTGACTGCAGGTACCCCACCCTCATAAACAATACAGTGACTGCAGGTACACCACCGTTATAAACAATTCACTGACTGCAGGTACCCCCACCTTTAGAGACAATACAGTGACTGCAGGTACACCACCCTTATAAACAATACAGTGACTGCAGGTACCCCACCCTTATAAACAATGCATTGACTGCAGGTACCCCACCCTTATAAACAACACAGTGATGCAGCTACCCCACCCTTATAAACAATACAGTGACTGCAGGTATCCCCACCCTTATAAACAATACAGTGACTGCAGGTACCCCACCCTTATAAACAATACAGTGACTGCAGGTAACCCCACCTTTATAAACAATACAGTGACTGCAGGTACCCCACCCTTATAAACAACACAGTGATGCAGTTACCCCACCCTTATAAACAATACACTGACTGCAGGTATCCCCACCCTTTAAAACAATACAGTCACTGCAGGCACACCACCCTTATAAACAATTCACTGACTGCAGGTACCCTCACCCTTATAGACAATACAGTCACTGCAGGTACCCCATCCTTATAAACAATAAAGTGACTGCATGTACCCCACCCTGGTAAACAATACAGTGGCTGCAGGTACCCCACCCTTATAAACAACACAGTGATACAGGTACCCCCACCCTTATAATCAATACAATGACTGCAGGTACCTCACCCTTATGAACAATACAGTGACTGCAGGTGCCCCCACCCTTATAAACAATACAGTGACTGCAGGTATGCCCACCCTTATAAACAATACAGTGACTGCAGGTACACCACCCTTATAAACAATTCACTGACTGCAGGTAAGCCCACCCTTATAGACAATACAGTGACTGCAGTTACCCCACCCTTATAAACAATACAGGGACTGCAGGTACCCCCACCCTTACAAACAATTCACTGACTGCAGGTACCCCCACCTTTAGGGACAATACAGTGACTGCAGGTACCCCACCCTTATAAACAATGCAGTGACTGCAGGTACCCCACCCTTATAAACAACACAGTGATGCAGGTACCCCACCCTTATAAACAAAACAGTGTCTGTAGGTACCCCCACCTTTAGAGACAATACAGTGACTGCAGGTACCCCACCCTTATAAACAACTCAGTGAGTGCAGGTACCCCACCCTTATAAACAATACAGTGACTGCAGGTACCCCACCCTTATAAACAATACAGTGACTGCAGGTACACCACCGTTATAAACAATTCACTGACTGCAGGTACCCCCACCGTTAGAGACAATACAGTGACTGCAGGTACACCACCCTTATAAACAATACAGTGACTGCAGGTACCCCACCCTTATAAACAATGCAGTTACTGCAGGTACCCCACCCTTATAAACAACACAGTGATGCGGGTACCCCACCCTTATAAACAATACAGTGACTGCAGGTATCCCCACCCTTATAAACAATACAGTGACTGCAGGTACCCCACCCTTATAAACAATACAGTGACTGCAGGTAACCCCACCTTTATAAACAATACAGTGACTGCAGGTACCCCAGCCTTATAAACAACACAGTGATGCAGGTACCCGACCCTTATAAACAATACACTGACTGCAGGTATCCCCACCCTTTAAAACAATACAGTAACTGCAGGCACACCACCCTTATAAACAATTCACTGACTACAGGTACCCTCACCCTTATAAACAATTCACTTACTGCAGGTACCCCCACCCTTATAGACAATACAGTGACTGCAGGTACCCCACCCTTATAAACAATACAGGGACTGCAGGTACCCACACCCTTATAAACAATTCACTGACTGCAGGTACCCCCACCTTTAGAGACAATACAGTGACTGCAGGTACCCCGCCCTTATAAACAATACAGTGACTGCAGGTACCCCACCCTTATAAACAATGCAGTGACTGCAGTTACCCCACCCTTATAAACAACACAGTGATGCAGGTACCCCACCCTTATAAACAATACAGTGACTGCAGGTATCCCCACGCTTATAAACAATGCAGTGACTGCAGGTACACAACCCTTATAAACAATTCACTGACTGCATGTACCCCCACCCTTATAAACAATACATTGACTGCAGGTACCCCACCCTTATGAACAATACAGTGATTGCAGGTACCCCCACCCTTATAAACAATACAGTGACTGCAGGTATCCCCACCCTTATTAACAATACAGTGACTGCAGGTATCCCCACCCTTATAAACAATTCATTGACTGCAGGTACCCCCACCCTTAGAGACAATACAGTGACTGCAGGTACCCCCAACCTTATAAACAATACAGTGACTGCAGGTACCCCCACCTTTATAAACAATACAGTGACTGGAGGTACCCCACCCTTATAAACAACACAGTGATGCAGGTACCCCACCCTTATAAACAATACAGTGACTGCAGGTACACCACCCTTATAAACAATTCACTGACTGCAGGTACCCCACCCTTAAAACAATACAGTGACTGCAGGTACACCACCATTGTAAACAATTCACTGACTGGAGGTACCCCCACCCTTATAGACAATACAGTGACTGCAGGTACCCCACCCTTATAAACAATACAGGGACTGCAGGTACCCCACCCTTATAAATGATACAGTGGCTGCAGGTACCCCACCCTTATAAACAACACAGTGATGCAGGTACCCCCACCCTTATAAACAATACAGTTACTGCAGGTACCCCACCCTTATAAACAATACAGTGATGCAGGTACCACTCTTATAAACAATACTCTGACTGCAGGTACCCCCACCCTTATAAACTATACAGTGGCTGCAGGTACCCCCACCCTTATAAACAATACAGTGACTGCAGTTACCCCACCCTTATAAACAATACATTGACTGCAGGTGTCCCCACCCTTATAAACTATACAGTGACTGCAGGTATCCCCACCCTAAAAAACAATACAGTGACTGCAGGTACCCCACCCGTATAAACAATACAGTGACTTCAGGTACCCCCACCCTTATAAACAATACAGTGACTGCAGGTACCCCCACCCTTATAAACAATACAGTGGCTGCAGGTACCCCCACCCTTATAAAAAGTACAGCTATATAACGACCCAAACCATTGACCAAACGACCAGTTTGATATGCAAAAATCAAACCGGTTTGCCTATAATGGCCACGCCTATTTTTGCATATGAAACTGGTCGATTGGTTTCAGTCGTTATACCACTGTATGGTTTATTAGGGTGGGGACACCTGCAGTCAGTTGAGACTGAAGAGGTCTCTTAGATGAGTCAAGTCAAGTCACTTTTATTTGTATAGCCCAGCATCCCAAAATACAAATTTGTTTCAGGGGGCTTTACAGCAACACAACATCCTGTCCTTACAGCCTCTCGTCGGATAAGGAACTCCTCCCTAAAAGCCTTTAACAGGGAGGTTAAACAGGGAGAAACCTCAGGGAGAGCAACAGAGGAGGATCTCTCTCCTGAGACGCACAACGTGCAATGATGTTGTGTTCACACAATTTACACAATATAACGCTGGAAGAGGATAACAGAGTTATAATGAAATTGTAAAATATGTGAAGAATGCGATGAGGAGGATGCCACGCAGCGTCCAGACGCCACTGGAACAGCCCAGGACCTGAGACACGTGACCACCATCACCATGTAGACAAACAGAAAAGAAAAAAAACCAGTCACACGTCTTAGGGACAGAAGGATACCACAGTGTAACAGCATAACACAAATTATATGGATTTATAAGATATATATGAAAAGAAAATGTGACGAGAGGGATGCCGAGCAGTGTCCAGGCGGCGACCGCCATCACCATGGAGACCTGGGGAGGAGGACCAACTACACGTGCACACAGGGGAGACTCACATGACACCATTCACACACACAGAAAAAGAGACAGGAGACGACATCATTCAGAGAGAGAGAAAAGACGTGAGATCAGGCAGGAGTCTCCGTGGACGATCATGTTCGCGGATGACATTGTGATCTGTAGCAAGAGTAGGGTGCAGGTGGAGGAGAGCCTGGAGAGGTGGGGGTATGCGCTGGAGAGAAGAGGAGTGAAAGTCAGGAGGAGCAGGATGGAGTTCATATGAGTGAATGAGAGGGAGGACAGTGGAATGGTGAGGATGCAAGGAGTAGAGGTGACGAAGGTGGATGAGTTTAAATACTTGGGGTCAACAGTCCAAAGTAATGGGGAGTGCAGAAGAAAGGTGAAGAAGAGGGTGCAGGCAGGGTGGAGTGGGTGGAGAAGAGTGCCAGGAGTGATGTGTGACAGAAGGGTACCAGCAAGAGTTAAAGGGAAGGTTTACAAGATGGTTGTGAGACCAGCTATGTTATATGGTTTGGAGACAGTGGCACTGATAAAAAGACAGGAGGTGCAGCTGGAGGTGGCAGAGATGAAGATGATAAGATTTTCACTGGGAGTGATGAAGAAGGACAGGATTAGGAACGAGTATATTAGAGGGACAGCTCAGGTTGGACGGTGTGGAGACAAAGCAAGAGAGACAAGATGGAGATGGTTTGGACATGTGTGGAGGAGAGATGCTGGGTATATTGGGAGAAGGATGCTGAATATGGAGCTGCCAGGGAAGAGGAGAAGAGGAAGGCCAAAGAGGAGGTTTATGGATGTGGTGAGGGAGGACATGCAGGTGGCTGGTGTGACAGAGGAAGACGCAGAGGACAGGAAGAGATGGAAACGGATGATCCGCTGTGGCGCCCCCTAACGGGAGCAGCCGAATGTAGTGGTAGTTTGCTTCATAGTATGACATACCAAAGGCATGCAAGTATACATGACAAAATAGCTTTTAATTTCGTCACTTTTCAGAGGGAATGAAGCATGACTTCAATGAGCTCAAAGAAGGTTGAATCAGTTGATCTGGACACAACGTGTATTGACAGATACTCATCTGTCAATACACGTTGACAGATGAGTATCTGTCAATGACAGATGAGCATCACTCATCTAAGTGACCTCTTCAGTCTCAGCTGACTGCAGGTATCCAACCCTAATAAACAACACAGTGGCTAACGACCCAAACCAGCGACCAGTTTCATATGCAGATATGGGTGTGAGCTTTAACTAGAGTTTCAATGGCCATGTGTACTATTCACAGAGGATTGGGGAATAGTTGCAATCACAGTATTATAAGATGGTGACAGATGTACTCTTAGCCCCCCCCCCCCCAAGTTCAGGAATGGTCGTTCCCTCTTCACATAGATGGCCTCTTTGACTCCTCGTTCAAACCAGTGTGCACATCCTCATCCTTGAAAGAGTGGCTGCTGGCCTGTAGATGGTGTAGACTGTGGTGTAGATGGTGTAGACTGTGGTGTAGGTGGTGTAGACTTTGGTGTAGGTGGTGTAGACTGTGGTGTAGGTGGTGTAGATGGTGTAGACTGTGGTGTAGATGGTGTAGACTGTGGTGTAGGTGGTGTAGACTGTGGAGTCCTGGTCTGACATGTTAGCTCTTCAGTGTTGTGTCATCCTCTTGGCCAGCGTCTGTTTGGTTTCCCCGATGTGCAAGTCATGGCAGTCCTCCTGGCGCTTAACAGCTACACTATGTTTGTTCACTCTGTTTGTGCCGGGTGACCCGATCCTTGGGGTGGACCATCCTCTGGCGCAGTGTGTTTTGGAGTTTGAAAGCAACTCTAGTTAACGGGCACGCCCATATTTGCACTTAAAACTGGCTGTTGGTTTCGGTCGTTATACATCCGTCGCCATCTCACAATACGGTGATTGCAACAATCCCCAAGCCTCTGTGAATAGTGCACATGGCATTGAAACTGTAGTTAAAGGTCACACCCATATTTGCACAGGAAGCTGGTCGTTGGTTTCGGTCGTCAGGCACTGTACTGTACCGTATTGTTTATAAGGGTGGAGCTACCTGCAGTCAGTTTAGACTGAAGGCGTCAGCAGGACTGTTGAGTGAGGAGACGTGTCTGATAGTAAACGTTGTGTCCAGATGAACTGATTCAACCTTCCTTTGAGTTTCTTGCCTGGACTACTGAGCATGCATCAAGACATTGCTTCAGTGAGCTGTTATGGGTTGTTATGGTGCTCAGTCTCCACGTTACTGAGGACCTCACCTGGGATGAACACACCAGCCATGTGGTGAAAAAGCCACAGCAACACCTCTTTCACCTCAGGCGACTGAGGAAGTTCGGCATGGGGCCCAGGATTCTACAGGCCTCCTACAGAGGCACAACCGAGAGCGTCCTGACAGGATGCATCACCGCCTGGCATGGGAACTGTGCTGCCCACACGCGGACGGCCCAGCACATCAGTGGATGCGAGTTTCCCTCCATCCGGGACATATACAACGGATGTTATGTCAGAAAAGCCTGTAGGATTATCAAAGACTCCAGCCCCCCCAACTATGGACTGTTCCAGCTGCTACCCTCAGGCAAGCGGTACCGCAGCCTCAAAGCCCGGACCAGTAGGCTCCAGAACAGCTTTTTCCACCAAGCAACCAGCCTTTTGAACAAAGAACCTTAAAGACACTAAGCCTGGTGCCGGACTGATGGTACTGGCCTATGGTCTTCAGCGGATCATCAGTTAACAAACACACACACACATGCAGAAGTAGTTTGGCATACACAAACACACACAAATATGCAAACAACTACACACACATAAGCACATTTAATAAGGCTGGGCCTACACACACACACACACACAACACCTTACATACACCACACACTATCATTATTACTGCTTTTTTTGATCTGTTTTGTTGTTATTTAATTACTATTGTTGCTGCAGTGTTGAGGAGACGAAACTCGAGAATATTACTCTCTTGCACTTTTACAACGAGACGTAACAAACGAAGAATCTTGCATCTTGAATGGGTACCAACAAATTCGAGTGCGTTTGCGGGTACAAAAACCATATAGCGACTCACCGCCAGGTGTCGCTACACAACAAGTATCCCAGCGCGGCTGGTTGAACGTATTCTGACAGTAGAGGGAGAGCTTTACGAGGAGTTTTGCCTGAACAAAATAAAACTCGTTTTCCTTTGCAACCGATGTATTTTTGATGCGGTGCGTGATCAAGTACGCCTCGCCAGGGCGCGCTGTTCTCCCGACAGAGGCGCGAACGAAGGACGGGGGGGGGGGGGGGGAGATTTACCTGAGCTCTTATTTTGAAGCGTCCGCTGAAACGTTGAAGCGACGCGTCGACCGCTTTCCAGGCTGGGAGAACACACACACACACGCAACGCAGTCAGTAGCTCGGTTATACACAAGTATGAGCAGGTAAGTTGACGGGACGCGGCTGGTTCGGCAGGCGTTGTCGCGGACTTACAGAAGGGACGGCGCTAGCTCCGGGACGCCCGAGTACGGAGGGTACCACCGGTTCCGACCCAGCACTCGACCGTGGAGAACAGTTTTGGGGGACGCATCAAGAGGAAGCGGTGTGACGGACCGGAGCGCCCCCCCCCCGGGAGAAGGGCGAGCGTGTGAGCGAGCGAGCGAGCGAGCGGGTTGCGGCGGCGGCGGTCCTGCTCAGCGAAAGATGAACAAGAACCACCGAGTGCCGAGCAACCGAACTCTGAGTGCCGTGGAGGTGAAGAGCAAGGTGCGCCGCTATTGGCTTTTATTCATGATTGCTGCGGGCTTTGCTGTTGCGTCTACCTGCCGCGTTGTGTTGTGGGTCCGCCGGCCGAGCGCGGCTCCGAGGGGCCGGCGGGGTCGGCCGGCGGAGCGCGGCTCCGTTAGCCGGCTAAGTTGGCTCGTTGGCGCTTCCGAACGCCGCCTTCTTACGGCCGGGAGCTAACGTTGAAACCCGTCCTGGTTCGGACTAGCTGTTAGCCGACGGTGCCGACCCAGGGAGAAACCTGGTTCCGGGTCCGGTTTTAAGATCAACAAGTTGGAAGTTTTCGAGTTTGACGACGGCGCCAGCGGAAGTGTGCGGGAAGTGCGGTGCGGTGGCAGCGGCAAAGCCGTTACCGCAACGCACCTGTCGCAAACCCTGCTGACCTCGGCTCTGCTCCGCTGCCCCGCTCGCCAAACTTACCGCACAAAAATAAAATAAAATCAACTCGGGTTTTCTATTTACAACTTAAACACGTCCCGATTTGCGTAGTTTGAATTGTGTGTGTGTTTTTTTTTTTGGGAGGAAAAGCGTGCTGGCTCGGATGCGCAGGCAGCGACCGGGGCACCTGTCGCTGCGCCGCGGGGTTCGTTGTTCCGCGTGAACAGGTGTCACGAGGCCCCCCGTAACGGGCTCGCTGTCATGGCGGCCGTGTGAGCGCCGGACAACGACGTTTGTTTTCTCTTTATTTCTATTGTTGTTGTTTTTGTTGTTTGTTGTCTTGTACGTCCGAACATTTGAACGAGAACAACGCAGGAGACTGAGCCCTAAACATTGATTTTCCCAAGTCTCCATAACTTTTCACTTGGGACTTTTACAGCCGGGGCCCCGTTTACACTGGGCTTTAAAATGCGTTTTTCTGTTTGGCGATCGGACCCCAAGTGGACACCGCGTCTAAACGACCGCCGAAACGTGTTGCGACCCGCTTACTCAAACAACTTGCCGAGGCGGCCTGGGACGCATTTGACCGCATATCTTCTGTAAGTGTGAACGCGATGCGTCCTGATGCGTCCCCGACAAGGACGTAACGGGACAATACGTCATCAACGCAGAATGTGGTGGTTGTTTTTTTCTTCTTTAATCCCTTTATTATGTAAACTACTAATAAGACACGTTAGCCCCTAGCTAACGGGTCTGACCCTTTAGCCGAGCGGTTAGTGATGTCGCCTTGTGGTGCAGTACACCCCGTATCGAATCCCGCACCGGGCGAGAAAATAACCGGTTACATTGGTGGCAGCGGTGGGATCCGGAAGTGTGCAGATCCTCAGAAGTCTCTTCGGAGCCCGGGAATAACAAAGCGCGTTGTTTTATGAAGAAAGGAACAAAATCTGGTCATAACAATAGAGGGCCACGTGTTGACGCTTTACCCGAGGCCCTTTGACCTCGTAGCGGAAGTGACGTAGACAGTAACGAAATCTTCGGCGTAACGAAATCTGATCACAAGTTTGTTTTTGTTTTTTGAACAACACATATAAACAAGAGAATATTACATCACAATAGGACAAAAAGTAGTTACAAAAATGTAAATTATTTCACAATCAAAATTTACATATCCCCCCCCAAAAAAAGAGCTCGAGATACAGGATTTAAGTTAAATTATATTCTTCACATAGTCTTCTGGTTTTGTTGGCTTTAGGATTCATACATTCTTTTAAAGATCCTAAATAGGATGAAAGAAGAAATCTGATCTGGGATCTGATCGCCCAAAACGCGTTTTAAAACCAAGTGTAAACAGGGTGGCTAGTTTATTTAGTCCCAGCCTAGGGATCCAGGTTACGTAAAAACCAGTATGTCCTCCCATCATGTGGAAGGCATACCAGTAATTGGGTTGGGAGTTGTGTGCTGTTTTGTCTCCCTAGCAAAAGTTGTATGGGTGCTTTTGCCAAAAAAAAAAAAATGCTGGAGATGAGTGTCCCGGTTGGCGATGATCTATGTGTAGATAACCAGTGCACACTGCAGGGCAACGGTAATCACAACGCTCGGTAGACTACTTCTCATTATCATCGAAATGCTCTCAGACTAACAACTCTTCAGTTGCATATGTCATTAAATTTAGCTAACTGGAGCAATTGATCAAGTAGTTGTCAGACCACACGCACAGAATCCAACGATTGTTGCTCACAAGACAGTAGTGTGGGTGTGTGTGTGTCGGGGGGGGGGTACATGTGTGCTGTAAATACAACATACACATGCCTAGAAGTGCATACCAAACATTTTGTCAGACAGACAGACAGACAGGCAGACCAGACCAGACCAGACTGTACTGTCAGGTTCAGAATGTACATGCACATGCCCACAACATTTATAATTCATCGCACATGCTGTGTCAGCGAGTTCACAAGGATGGGAGTCTCTTCTCCGTGCCGCGTTGTGAAATTATGTAAGCTATTAAAACTACTGATCACAGAGCCACCGGAGGGATGCTTTTAAATATTCCATGTGTGCACATTTCAAGCTCGGGCTATTTACAGCGTCTTAAAAGTCCTACACAGCCATAGCTGTCTTTGTTCCATGTCTGTTTTTTTTGTGCTTGCACCCAGCTTTGTGTTAATGCCTGCATGCACATTTGTATCTCTCAGTTGTGCGCTTCTGCAGTTACCTCTTCCCGTGTCTGTGTATATTTCTCACGCGTGCAAGCATGCATGTGTCTCTGTTATGCATGTTATACCCATATGGGTATAGTAGATATGTGGTGTGTGTGTGTGTGTGAGATGCTATGATGTTTACACTGTGAATGTCCTGCCAGTTTGGGGCGGAGTTCCGTCGTTTCTCCCTGGATCGGTCGAAGCCCGGCCGCTTCGATGAGTTCTACGGCCTCTTGCAGCATGTGCACCGCATCCCCAATGTGGAGCTACTGGTGGGCTACGCCGACGTGCACGGCGACCTGCTGCCCATCAACAACGATGACAATTACCACAAGGCCATTTCCACCGCCAGCCCCCTGCTCAGGCTCTTCCTGCAGAGGAAAGGTAAGCACAGAGGAAGTATTGTGTTTGAACAAAAGAGGCCTAGTTCCTACCTGCCCTTATGCATCACAGTTGCCCGTCCATGGAAATGAAAGCGATATGTCATTTAGGCCTAAGGGTATTGTTTCAGTACAGTGAAAATGAGTGCCCTTTTTCTCCGTTAATCTGAGTGCCTGGGCTCGATATTAAGAAAGAATGTGGACATATGGGACTGAATAAATACAGCAAAGATATTTGGTAGTTTACCTTTAGGCTGTGTATTCTGTATATGTGGGTAGCTGCCTTTTAAACGAGTCATTACGGAGCACGCAGGGTCACCTCCTCTGTCATTTTGGTCGACCACGTAGCGTCACTGTTTGTTTTGTCCACAGTAAGCTGTCATTGCAGACTAACTGCTCAGACTCCCTGTGGGAGACAGCTTGTGACCCGCGTAGCTCTGCTGTTCAGAGACGCTGCAGAGGGGCAGAACCGAGGAAGAAGATGTTTCGCACATAACGCAAAACCTCTCTGCAGGGGCCAGACCAAAAAGCAAAAATCTGTGTAGGAAAGAAGTGCTCCCAAGACATTTCGGCAAACTAACAGGTGATAAAATTTGCCAACTACACATGGTGTTTGTCAGTCCGCGGTGGTGTAGCGGTCTAAGCATCGGCTTTGTGTCGATGCAGTTGCCCACTGGGGACCGGGGTTCGCGCCCCGGTCCTGTCAGATCCGACTATGGCTGGACTCGATGAAGCAGCAATATTGGCAGCGCTGTCTTCGGGAGGGGGTGGAGTCGGCTTGTGTTCGTCACATGAATGCGTCTCTGTGTGTGTGGGGGAAAAAGCAGTGGTTCGCTGGAGTCGCCTTGTCACGAAAGTGGGGAGGCGACTCCTTCGAGACTGCAAGCCGGAGAGATGCAGTTGGCGAACGCATGCAGTGCGAGGGTGGGTGTTTGAATTAAAATAGGGACCGATTGGCCACTAAATTGGGAGAAAAAGGGAAAAATCAGAAATAAATTTAAAAAAAAACCCAAAAACCCATGGTGTTTGTCAGAGCCGACATTTTGAGAGCAACAAATCTGTGAGCGGTATTTTATGGTACGCAAGATTTGGAAAATGAAACGAGGGCTGTCAACATAATGCTACAACATAGTAATACGCGGTGCTGCTTTTTTTTTGCCACAGGACAGTTGCTACTCTGCTGTTTGCACAGCGAAATCATGGACAATTTCTTTTACCTTGTTTGCAGCATCGGGAGAGGACTTCCTTCCTATACTGAGCGCTTCTCAAATTTATGACCCGAATCGGACAATTTCCTTGTTTTTATTTGGCCATGCTGAAGCCTGCACACAATTATTATTTTTTCTTGATACGCTTTGATTTAGGAAACGGGAAGCTTTTCCTTTTCCCAAAGTGGTTGTGGGACTATGGGTATTGAACCTAGGCTTCAGGCGTGTTTACAAGTCCTGCTGTCGTTCTTGTGAATGAAGCGCTCAGTCTGACAGGTCGAATTGGGGGGAGGACACCGGGTTTGTGGGGCGGGGACAGGCCGGGCGGTCTGCTCTGTTGTGGTTAAGCCGTCTAGCTGTGCCATATGACCCTATAGAAACTAAGCCACTTTTTCAGGAGGAGATTAGTGGGGTCACGGTGTAGCGCCGTGTGGTACCGTGTTTCGATTACACGCTCCAGACTCTAGCCCCATGCTGGGCTCACTGCTGCTTATGCCTGCACACACACACACACACACACACACAGAATGTCAGGCATGTCATAGCACACCCACATATAAGAATACAATTACTGGCACACACAAACACACCCAAGCAAGCGGCCACAACCTCCTGCTGACCCCCCGTGACCCCAGCCCCTAATTTCACCTCCTATTTGTCTTCCTCCCTTATCAAACTGCTTAGTACCAGGACCAGTTGGTGCCGCTTAAGGAGCCCTGCAGAATCATGCTGCAGCATCGTGGCAGCTTATAGATCATGTATTATCTGCAGACACACGGTTATTACCGATAAGGATATCTTGAGTTATGATGATGATGATGAGTTATGACGATGGCTGCTCTTTTCTACTGCAGGGCCGAGGCCTGACGTGTGCAGAAAGCACTGCTTGCTTATTTGGGAAATATCTCTCGGCTCACAAATGCTAGCTGGTGGCGGTGTGGTGTGAAAATGACAAAATTTTGCTGGAGAGAAGCATAGTGACATCATGACGGAGCCCTGGGTGGCCCCATTTGACCCTGTGGTGCAAATTAGGCAAATCACTAGATGCCGAGATAGCTCCGTTTTTAACTATTCCAATAAGAGCGCGTGTATGTTTCTATGACAACAGCCGTTTGGCGCGTTTACAGGGAGGAGGCGAGTGAAGGGGCATGGCTACACACGTCCACGTTGTGCAACCACATTCTAGTGGTGTCACAGTGTGGCTCCACCAAAGCAGCTGAGCATTGTGCCGGGCTTAAGGGCACCAAAGCTGTAGTTGTTGAGCGGAGGGGAGGGGTGCATTGCAATCACAGCCCCCCCCCCCCCCACACACACACACACACACGGTAATTTTCCCTAGCCAGTCCAGAATTTGGATCCGGTGATTATTTTGCTCACGAGCTCGGCCCTCCAGCTGTTGGTCTACCCGGGCTCCCCTAAAGCTGCTGGGCGGTGTGAAAAGTCTTAGGTGGTCATTGGCTGGGTATGATGCAAGCGGTCGTTAGTGCATGAGAGGCTGGAAGGACTCCAGGCAAGATGACGGGCCGAGACTCGCGTCTCTGCTCTCGTCGAGCGCTGCACCGTAGTCCCGCCGCGATAACGGAGAGATGCTTTAACGCTCGATTAGGGCGACGGTCTGGATGCTCTCGTGCTGCCTTGAGAGCTGGCGGCACGAGAGCGCGTGTTTTTTGTTATGTATCGGTCGGAAAGAAACGCGTCTGGTCTGCAGACTGTAGCCGCGGTGTGTGACACGGGGTTGGTTTTCCTCCTTGCTGTGCGTTCATCTGTCTGGAAATCTGGGCTACGTAGGCTTGCTGCTCTGTGGGTTTCATTCAGCAGCCGGCAGATTGGATGCTAAGCCGTCGGTGTGGGTCCGTTGTCGTATTGTTGTGGTCCGGGTGTTGAATAATGCCCACATTGTGGTTATTTCTGCATCAATGCGACATCGTTGCCCGGCCAATAAATGTCGCATTGTTCAGTCCCGCAAAACCGTGTGGTTGTGTGCACCGAGCTTGTGTATACCGCGTTTGTGTCTGATAGGCTGCCCAATTAGGCCCGTGTCATTGTTTCACACAGTCTTTTTTTGTTTTTTTCAACATAAACACAATAACAGAGGTTAGAATCCCCCCGCCCATTTTTTTTTTGTTGAATGGGTGGATGACTTTTAGGCTGGCAGTGAGGTGGCAGCTGTTTACTTGTTGCTAAAACGGCGCTGAAGAGGCCCGTTCATAGGTGGATTAACTGCTCTGGAGTTTTTTTTTTTCTTTCCCGGGCTGATGGGAGGCGCAAAGCATGCTGGGAAAATACCCCTCCGAGTCCAGCGCAATGGCTAGAACACAAAGGTGATACAACTGAGCTCGGTTGTTTTCTGGTCTCTCGTTATTCACGTCTGTCCGTTGCTGCTTTATGTCCGCTGTAAGTCAGTCTGCAAGAAGAAGTCAGTCTGCAAGAAGAAGTCAGTCTGTAAGAATAAGTCAGTCTGCAAGAAGTCAGTCTGCAAGAAGAAGTCAGTCTGCAAGAAGAAGTCAGTCTGCAAGAATAAGTCAGCCTGCAAGAATAAGTCAGTCTGCAAGAATAAGTCAGTCTGCAAGAAGACGGTTTCCAAAAGGAAGGATGGAAACGATTCTTTCTTTAAAAGAATAAAGAAATGGCGGCGTTGCTGGCTGCTGGCGGTGGCGTTGTTTAACTGCGTGCATTTCCAACATCTGTTTTGAGTCTCTGGCGTGACATTGGGTCTGATTCGTCAGTCTAGACCAGAACAGGACAACATGGGTTTTACACTGTTGTTTTGACTGTGTCCTTGTCAGTCCGGGGAAGTGTCTGTACCGTGAGGACAGCCGATACAGAAGAACAATCTGCTAGTGGTTAGAAGGTGGTTTGTTTTGATATTTGAAAGGTTCCCGTTTCACAGATCTAGCCAGTGTAACATGGGAATGTTGTGGTCGCCGATCAGCTTTAGAGGGGAACTGGTTGGATGACTGTGGATATTTTTCTTCTCTAAAATGAAAATAAATGGGGCGTCCGGGTGGCGTGGCGTTCTATTCCGTTGCCTGCCAACACGGGGATCGCCGGCTTGAATCCCCGTGTTACCTCCGGCTTGGTGGGGCGTCCCTACAGACACAATTGGCCGTGTCTGCGGGTGGGAAGCCGGATGTGGGTATTTGTCCTGGTCGCGGCACTAGCGCCTCCTCTGGTCGGCTGGGGTGCCTGTTTGGGGGGGGAATAGTGTGATCCTCCCACAAGCTATGTCCCCCTGGCGAAACTCCTCACTGTCAGGTGAAAAGAAGCAGCTGGTGAATCCACATGTATGGGAGGAGGCATGTGGTAGTCTGCATCCCTCCCCGGATCGGCAGAGGGGGCCGGCCGGGACGGCTCGGATGAGTGGGGTAATTGGCCAAGTACAATTGGGGAAAAAAATTGGGGGAGAAAAGAATCCCCAAAAAAAGAAAATAACCAGTCTGAACAGTAATACCTGTAAGTGCTGTCCTGGCCGGCAACACAGCAGCTTTTGACACCAGGGGTGAAAACTTGAGCCTGTTTGACTCGTGGCCTACAATCCTATCTGAAGATCAACGTGTTCCTTGTGGTTCGGCCCACAGCTCGTTGTCTGTCAGGGATGGGTAGGCTGATCATTTGATAGTATAATGTATTGCTTTCACTTACAAAATAGTGACGCAACAGTGCATCAGAGTAGCAACAGTATTGTTAAGGGTACGTTTCAGGGCACAGATGAAAGAGACATCAGAGGGAGGCTGTTAATTTACATCAGACACCTTCCAGTGATCTCGAAAATGAAAAAGAAACCAATTCTCCTCCAATGATAAGCTGATACCAACAAAAGTTCATTGTGTCAGGGCATCCGGGTAGTGTAGCGGTCTATTGCATTACCTACCAACATGGGGGTCGCCGGTTCGAATCCTCGTGTTACCTCTGGCTTGGTCAGGTGTCCCTACAGACACAATTGGCCGTGTCTGCGAGTGGGAAGCCGGATGTGGTTGCATGTCCTGGTCGCTGCACTAGCGCCTCCTCTGGTCGGTCGGGGCACCTGTTCGGGGGGGAGGCTGGGGGGAATAGCGTGATCCTCCCACGCGCTACGTCCCCCTGGTGAAACTCCTCACTGTCAGGTGAAAAGAAGCAGCTGGTGACTCCACGTGTATGGGAGGAGGCACGTGGTAGTCTGCAGCCCTCCCCGGATCAGCAGAGGGGGTGGAGCAGCGGCAGGGACGGCTCGGAAGAGTGGGGCAATTGGCCGGGTACAATTGGGGAGAAAAAGGGGGGGGGGGGGAATCCACATTTTTTTTACATTTTATTTTATCGCTGATTGAAACCATGTGGTTCAGTTCTGGCGCTGTGTTGTGAACAAACAAAGACATTATTGCAGAAGTGTCGAGTTTTAACGTATAAAAAAAGCACAAGGTGTTGCGTTGCTGGGAGTTACCATAGACGTGCATTGTGACTCGGTTGCCACAAGAATGCTGTCAGTCCTGCAGGTCTAAAACAAACACGCCTCACAAAGTGTCAGCAAAGAGTGCGGCTCGTGTTCCCGTCGGATCTGTTTTTACTGCTTGGCGCGGTGTTACCGGAGTCGTGGGTGTGACGCTCTCGGGTTCCGTGGTGTGTTTGACAGGCTGCCTACGCCATTCAGCCAGAACGTTCCACGTACACGCACACCGACAGGCCGGACTCCAACCCATGTGGGGGTGACGGCTTTTCGAAGAAGCTCTCTCTCAAGGTGTGGAGACGAGTTTGGCTTGTGTAGGTGACGTCAGCCGGCACCTGCGGTATCTCCTAATGGACTCTCCCTACTTTACGGAGGGAGGGAGAGAGAGAGCGAGCGAGTACTTCCAGCCGGGTCTACCTGGGTAATTAGTGACCAGCGCATGACTCACCGGGCCAGAGAATAGAAAACATATGGTACAGTGTGAGAGATTATACGCACTCTGTACACCAAGCAGTGGGCCATGATAACACCAGTTCCCAGGAGGACACGGCTGATGAGTAATGAGAGCGAAAGAGAGAGAGAGCGAGAGAGAGAGAGAGAGCTGTAGTTAGAATGTCCCGTGGTGTCCTAAGTAATATAGTCGGAGCGTGATATGAGATAAGGGAGGATAGGCGTAAAGCAAGAGGGTGCACTGAGTGAGGACAACAGACACTGCATCTGCTGAAGGAGGCATTTGTTAAAGACTTGACGAGACGGAAATAAAAAGCTCGCTTGTTGCCTCTGGAGGAGCACATGTGAGTCTGAGTTGAAAAATGTCACAACACACGACAGAAATTGGGGTCTGTTCTCTGTTTCAAACATTTTTTTTTTTGGCTCGGCTGCACGATGTAAGGCTGCAAGAATGTATTGTGTTTTCAGAACCATTTTCTGCTCAAGTTGTCCCTCTGTGGACCCCGAGGTACTGTATATAAGGGATGGTGGGATGATTGACGGAAGGAGGGCTGCGGGGAGGACGTGCAGATTGTAGGCCTTACGAGCGATGGAGATGAAGGGGGCTGCTGGAGCGAGCGAGTGAGTCGTGTTGGGGAGGGAGGGATGTATAAGGCATTGTCTCGGCGAGAGTTGTAATGAAGGAGAGGAGGGGAATGAAGAGGGGAGTAGTGTAAAGTGTGGTAGGAATGTAGAAAGCGAGAGAGAGGGAATAGTATTAGTAAGGGAGGAATGCAGATTGAGGCCCAAGCCAAGAGGCGGGGAGGGGAGGGGGGGTGTAGGAGGGAGAGGGAAAGAGCGAGAGTGGGAGGGATGGATGGAGGGGGCTGTTGGGATGGAATGTGGCCAGCCTGTGATCACCTCTGCAGGCCAGATTAGGCAGGACAGCAGGCCAGACCGGACCCTCCACCAGAAAAACTGGATGAGGGAGAAGGAGCGAGAAAGAGGGCCTGCGAGTGTGTGAGGGAGGGGTGTAATAAAGAGAGAGGGAACGAGAGAGAGAGAGGGCAAAATAATTTAAAATATGCAAATACAATCTACGGAGATGAGGGGAAAAAAAGTGTTTGAGGGGGGTGGGAGGGTGCTAGCCAAGCCAAACCAAACCTCTTTCCTCTGGATCCAGGGTTGAATTTGGGGGGAGGGGTCAGTTTTGAGGAATGGAGTGAATGAGGCACAGATGAACGCGGAATAGGGGGAGACCTTGCCACGATGGAGGGAGGGAGGGAGGGTCGGAGGGAGGGAGGGAACGCGAGTCCAGGGCCTCCGTTATAGAAGTTGACAGTATTCTGCTCTAGAAAGCTGAGAGCGGAGAACAAGGCGTGAAGGGAGAGGAAATTGGGCGGGGGGGGGGGGCAGAGCAGAAAGAAAGGCAATGAGTAAGAAAAGAAATATATGAAAGAGAGGGAGAGAGAGAGAGACTGAACTCTTGACCAGCGGAAGGAGTCACTGGGGTGAGGATGGGGGGGTGGGGGGTATGGCATTAGCGCCGTACTTTGGACTGAAGGAGCACAGCAAGGGGAGGGGGGGGGTTTGGGGCAACATTTCTGCAGAGGTGTCTGTGGAAGTAGGTGACAGTAGTGCACGTCAGGAGCTGTGAAACGTTTTCCTAAGTGTCATGTGGAAACCATGGCGGAGACATGTCATTAGCTCTTTTTCCATCCAGGGACCCGAACCGAAGTAGTGTTCACGTCATCCAGGTCCACCTTGGTACTGAAATCACCAGGGATCTGTGTTCCTCGTCATCCTCGTCACTTTATTTATCTATTGTTTTTTAGCATGGGGGGGGGGTCATAGTTTATATGAATACATTTTTTTTTTCAAACTTCATTGTGTATGTGGAGCCATATCGGGTCCTGACCGGTCATTCAAAACAATCTTAAGACAGGAACACTTTCACCTCTCTCATTTACTGTCACACCACTCGAAGGGCAGGGCTAAATGACTCGGCGGAGGATGGATTTCTTTTCAGGTTGAGGCATTTTCCCCTGCTGGTCCTCAAGGTTTGGTACTGCGTTGATCATGATACGAGAAATTATCTGGCACGCTTATCAGCGAGGTTCTTTTCAGCATGCCATTCCGGCATATTGACTCTGGCTCGTGGCTCGCTGTAGTCAACAGGCTGCAACACGCTAACATGCACCGAATGCCGTGGCTGCTTGTAGTCAGCGTGATTCTCCTCCTCAATGCGAGGGTCCCTGCCAGTGCAGCTAGGCTAATGCAAACCCAACGGTGTTGAAAGGTCCCCAGGGTTTTGCAGCATTTTGGTTTGGTAACTCTTATTGAAGCAGATTAGTTATTCTGATGCACAGTTGTGCCTGGCAAATATGTAGGACAAGATTCGAAAGAACGTGAAAAATGAAAGACACTTTATTTGACGTTGGAGTCTTACAGTGAATGCGTTCTCTGCATTTAACCCGTCCTGTTGTATAGGAGCAGTGGGCCGCTGCAGCACCCGGAGATTTGCAGAGCTACACATTGAACATAGGGAACAGTTCTCATCATCATCATCATCAGTTCCGCAACCTATGGCGGTCGTAGGAGCACAGCTGATGCCTCAACAAGTCTCTTCCACCGTTCCCTATCCATCGCAGCTCTCCTCGCCTCCACTACACTCGTCTGTTGCCATTCTCCCATGTTGTTTACTCAGGTTTTTCTCAGTCTCCCTCTCTTCCTAGTCCCTTCTACCAGGCCTTGCAGGATGTCCTTTGCAAGTGTCCTTTCCGTTTGGCAAATGTGCCCAGACCAGTTTAATTTCCTTTTTTTTTTTTTTTTACCATTGTCAGTAAACGATCATGGTGACCAATAGCTTCCTTAACTCTGTTCAGCACTTCAGTGTTGGTGACGTGTGCTGTGTATGGGATTTGCAGCATTCTTCTATATGCTCTAAGTTCAAAGGCTTGTCTTTTTACTCCATAGCTTTTGTTAGGGTCCGGGATTCTGCGCCGTGTAGAAGAGTTGCTATTATCGCGGTGCGGAGCAGTTGCAGTTTTGACTTCATTCCAAGTTTTTTATCTTTCCAGATCTTGTTGAGCTTGGTCATTGCGCTAGTTGCGATGGCGATTCTGCTCCTAAGTTCCTTTTCCGATCTTCCGTCTTCGCTAATTACAGATCCGAGATATTTGAAAGATGTGACTTCTTCAAGTTTCTGAGGAACAAAAAAAAAATTAGCCTAAAATCTTCGATGTTGGCCCTCTGAATTTGGGTCTGACACTGGTGATGTATCGTCTAACGTTTGTCTATCTTGCATAGACCTTGAAATACATGTGCTAATGACATGAAAAAGAGCTACAGTTCAGTTTGCTAAAAGGTAGTCTTCGTATGATGAAGGTTTTCTGAGTTTTGTGATCTGTGCAGGGGATCTGTGCATAACTGTAGTCCACTGACTTCCAGTTTCTACTGCAGCGGTTATACCAGTTTCCTGTTTGTTGGCGTGTGCTGTTGACAATGGCATATTTTTCGCGATGCCTGCAAGATTTACCATGGATTAATGTTAACGACATGCATAGAACTGTCGACAAACTTTCACCTGCACCTACCAGCAAACGGGTGAAAAGTTTCAAGTTGTACATATTAAGTTACGTCCACAATTCCGTCCGCCCGCTCATCTTCATAATTGTGGATGTCACTTGACAACAAACAGGAAACTGGTATGACCGCTGCAGTAGGAACCGGAAGTCTGGACTACAGTTATGCACAGACCGATTGTGCAGGTTGGCTATGTTGTTTTCCGGAGCCAGACGCTGAGGGCAGGACAGAGACAGGAGCTCAGAGTCCCTCAGCTGTTGCCCCCCCTGTAAAATCTCTATCCAGGCGCATGAGCGACAGGGTGGCCCGGCTTGGCCTTGGCCACATTAGCCCACGCAGCTATCCCTCCATCACTTCTACCTTCCAGTCCTCCCCAGCTCCCCACCCCTCCAGCCTCCCCAAGTCCAACTCCTCATCGCCTCTGTCCTGTTTGAGGTTTCGTGTTATGGGACTACCTTGAAAGCTCTAGCTATCTGACCCAGATCCTGCCCCAACTCCTCCCCGTTCCAACCACAACTGCCCTAGTCTCCTACTCATCCCGCCACCAAAGTCAAATCTTGCCTGTACCCCAAGGCAGGCCCATTCCTAAGCCCCCAGCTGCATCCCCATGCTCAGACCTAGACCAAGTTCTAGTACCAGCCCTAGTCCCTCAGTCACCAGGCCAGTCTGCAAGCCCCATCTTCATCATCTTCAGGCCTTATCCCAAGTCAGTTTCTCAGCCTTAGCTGTAAGTTCAGAATATCAGTCAGAATGCTCGTGATCTTTCAGCCACAGCTCAGTGCCCAGACACCAGAGGAATTGATTCCCCAATGATATTATTGACCTCAGTCACATGCCTCAGCTCAAGACCTGGCCCCATTTCTACTCCAAGGCCACAATCTTCTAGTCACAATTCAGTGCCGAGATCCAGACATACCTTTATCCTGACGCCCAAGGCTCGATAAATGTTTAGTTCCAGACCCCCCCTGTCCAGGGTCCTAACACTGGCCCTCAGAGAATCAGCTCCCGCCTGGCCCCTTGCCCCTCATCTTATCAGTTGGCTGGATGTCCTTACCGGAGCAGTGGTAGCTTCGCAGACCAGAGCAAGAGAACATAGTCCAGACAGATTAGTCCAGCCAAACCTGCAGGAGAGAGAGGGAGAGAGAGAGCGAGAGAGCATTGCAGGAAAAGAAACCGAAGGAAAGAAGGTCAAGAGGCCGGAGAAGATTGAGAGACATACAGAACCAGAGGAAGGGAGACTGAGTAGAGGGCACAGGGAGGGAAGACAGGAGCGAGAGTGGCTATTGCAGGGGGCAGTGGAGTGTCTGTGTCAGTAGGAAAATAATTGACGGAGCTGCGTTATACTGCAGTGACAAAACGCAGCAAGAGAAGGACTCCTAACTAGACGCTACACACATGCTGGCCCCATAGAAAGTTACGTAAACTCCAAGGCTGCATTACACTTTGTTCCACCATTCAGATTTCATGTGATAAATGTCTCACGTCAAGACAGGGTAATAAAGTTATATTGATGAGGGTATGGCAGGTTCATTAGCAGCACTGTATGAGAGGGACTAGAAGGCACAGTCTTTTGAATTATGGATTTAATAGTTAATTCCTCAACCTGTCGTCATTGCAAGCCTTTGTCTTCACTCCAGCTCCAGTCACACCTGTACAAGTCTCTACAGTGCAGCGGCCATCTTCCCCGAAGGCCCTTATCGCAGTATTCTGTTCTGTTTTTCACCACTATCCCCCATTCCTTCCCCTTTTCTGGCACACACCCCCCCCAGCTGCACCCCCCCCCACCCCCTCTCCCTTATCAGCAGCATTAAGGTTCTTTTTATCCGAGCTGTGTCAGGGAGGTATGCTCACTACACCCAGAATAGTAACCCTCCGGGAATTTACTCCTTTGAAAGTTGCCTTTTCTTCCCCCCGCCCCCTTGTCTCCTCAGCTTGACTCATCTACTCCTTCAACCTGATCTCTGTCTATCTCCCTCCTGTCTGTCTCCAATCCCTCGCCTGTCTGTTTTCTCCTCCTCTTCTTTCTCTCTTCTGCCCGTCTTTCTCCCTCCTGTCTGTCTCACATTTTCTCCCATGTGTCTCATCTGTCTCTTTGTTCTGGCCTCTCCTGTCTGCATTGCATTCTCCCCACATTTCTCTCCGTCTCTGTCTGTCTCTCTCTTTCTGTTTATGTCTCGCTCCCCATATCGTTTCTTCTTTCTCTCTTTTTTCTTTTATGCTACCCATGGTCTTTCTTATGTACATGTGTGAGCTCACATGAACACACACACACACATTCTTTGTGAGTTCCCTTTGTTGACTACCTTCATCCCTTAGCCCTTAACCCTAACCTGAACCATCAGAACTACATACCTAACCTTCAACCTTACCCTACTTCTATCTCTAACCCTAAACTAAAGGCCTCAACCTAAATCGGAGCCTTAGAAACTGGACGGGCCAAAATGTCCTCATGTTGCAAAAATGCCCACACTCAAAATGGTCCTCGCAAAGATGGAAGTACAAGAACACACACAGACACGCTCAACACATACTCCCACGTCCTCCCTCCTCCCCTGCAGGGCTCCCTCCCCTGCAGGGCTCCCTCCTCCCCTGCAGGGCTCGGTGTCTGGAGCACCATGGCACCGTCCGCGTGCTGGATATCCGGCCTGTCGTCAACAAACCTGACTGGTTCCAGAACACCCCGACTCGACCTTTAGTCGTTTCTACTTGTCGCTGTTGTTTTAGTGCTCTTTACTGTGTTGCTTTTCTACCACAGCGTCCCTCTAACACTTAATTTCCCCGTACCGGGACGTCGCAGGCTGATTTCACAGCTCTGCCCTGGACAGAAAACCTCTTACAGGTCATTTAGTCTTGCACATAAATGTAATTTAAATCCTAAATCTGCAATTTAAATCTTTTTCAAGTTAAAACAAGTGAGCGAAACATGCTTTATTTGCAACCTTTTTTGCAATTCTCCAGAAACAGTGACAGTATCTTAAAATAAGGCTGCTGCTATCAAACTAATGTCTGCCCATTAAGCTGTCATGGTTTTTCTGTGCGGGTGAATATTTTTGCCGGTCACTCACTGGGTCATTGCGTTATCAGCAGGCTGGCAGTAGTCGTTTCGGGGGCTGGTAACAGCAGTGCATTAGCAGTAGTAGCGGCAGTAGTAATGGCAGTATAAATGCTTGTCTCATGTGGCAAGTTGACAGATCCGCTCTTTCCTGGTTGTCATTTCCCCTGGCAGTGGCGTCAGGGTTTGCTGACATGGCACAGGACACCGGCACCAGGAAGTAATGTGTTGTCGGCGTCGTCATCATCGAGCGGGATCATTATGTCACCAGTGGAGTTATCTAGGGCACGCTCATCTTTTCTTACCGAGTGCTGCATACACCGATCAGCCAAAACATTAAAACCACCTGCCTAATATTGTGTAGGTCCCCCTCGTGCTGCCAAAACAGCTCTGACCCGTCGAGGCACGGACTCCACAAGACCTCTGAAGGTGTCCTCTGGTATCTCGCACCAAGACGCTAGCAGCAGATCCTTTAATTCCTGTAAGTTGTGAGGTGGGGCCTCCATGGATCGCACTTGTTTTCCCAGCACATCCCACAGATGCTCGATCGGACTGAGATCTGGGCAATTTGGAGGCCAAGGCAACACCTTGAACTTTTTGTCTTGTTCCTCAAACCATTCCTGAACAATGTTTACAGTATGGCAGGGCACATTATCCTGCTGAAGGAGACCACTGCCATCAGGGAATACCGTTGTCATGAAGGGTTGTAGCTGGTCTGCAACGATGTTTAGGTAGGTGGTATGTGTCAAAGTAACATCCACATGAATACCAGGACCTAAGGTTTCCCAGCAGAACATAGCCAAGAGCATCACACTGCCTCTGCTGGCTTGTCTTCTTCCCATAGTGCATCCTGATGGCATCTCTTCCCTAGGTAAACTACGCACATGCACCCGGCCATCCACATGATGTAAAAGACAACATGATTTATCAGACCAGGACAATTCCTACACTCGGGTGCCCATTGCAGGCACCTCTGGTGGTGGAAAGGGGTCATCATGGTCTCTCTAACCAGTCTGCAGCTACGCAGCCCCATACGCAGCAAGCCATGATGTATTGTGTGTTCTGACCCCTTCTATCATAGCCAGCATTAACTTTTTCAGCAATTTGAGCTACAGTAGCTCTTCTGTGGGATTGCACCAGATGGGCTAGCCTTCACTCCCCACCTGTATCAGTGAGCGTTGGGCGCCCATGGCTCTGTTGCCGGTTGACCGGCTGTCCTTCCTTGGACCACTTTTGGTAGGTACTGACCAGTGCAAACAGGGAACACCCCACAAGACCTGCTGTTTTGGAGATGCTCTGACCCAGTCATCTAGCCATCACAATGTGGCCCTTGTCAAAGTCACTCAGATCCTTACACTTGCCCATTTTTCCTGCTTCCAGCACAGCAACTTCAAGAACCGACTGTTCACTTGCTGCCTGATATATCCCACCCCTCAACACCTGCCATTGTCACGAGATAATGTTATTCACTGACCTGTCAGTGGTTTTAATGTTTTGGCTGGTCGGGGTATATCCTCTAACACAGTGTATTGGGCGTTACCGTAGTACTGGCTCACCAACACAGACTACAGGAGAGTATTTTCAGCCTGCTCAGCTGGTTGGACATACAAGAATGTTAATCAGTTATTTCCTGTAAATCACAACTTAATTTTTCCTCTCATTAACAGACTGATGAGATTGGGGTGGGAATATAAAGTGGGTAGAGCACACGCAAAAATTTTAAGAATTATTTTGCGGAAGAAAAAAAAACCTGGTTAGGGATGTTTTGTATGTAGCGTAAATAAGCTGGGGGTCATTTAGAAGAGATGGCGGCCTCGCTGGCCGTGGTGTGCTTTTACAAATGGTAGCATGCAAGTCCACTTCTTTTCTTTTTATTTCAACCTCCCCCCCTTTTCTCCCCAATTGTATGAGGCCAATTACCCCACTCTTCCGAGCTGTCCCGGTCACTGCTCCACCCCTTCTGCCGATCTACCACATGCCTCCTCCGATACATGTGGAGTCGCCGGCTGCTTCTTTTCACCTGACAGTGAGGAGTTTCGCCAGGGGGACGTAGTGCGTGGGAGGATCACGCTATTCCCCCCAGTTCCCCCTCCCTCCTGAACAGGCGCCCCAGCCGACCAGAGGAGGCGCTAGTGCCCACATACCCACATCCGGCTTCCCACCTGCAGACACAGCCAATTCTGTCTGTAGGGATGCCCGACCAAGCTGGAGGTAACGCGGGGATTCGAACCGAGATCCCTGTGTTGGTAGGCAACGGAATAGACCGCCACGCTACCTGGACGTCCCATTTCTTCTCTAATCCTTCAGCAGTGGGTTATTTTAACAGTATAATTTGGAAAGCAGCATGCCAAAGCCTCCAGGGCTACATTGGAAAACAAGAGTATTTGGGATGAGGTGTGATGCTGTTAACGCGCTGGTTAACATGCATGTGATTGTCTCTCTGGTCGGGGTGGGCAGGAGGCAGGGAGGAGAGGAAACCACACAAGTCTGTAGGAATGAAACACATTAGTGGTGTGTGTGTGTGTGTGTGTGTGTGTGTGTGTGTGTGTGTGTGTGTGTGTGTGTGTGTGTGTGTGTGTAAGACAATACAGTGAGGGAATAGGTCTTTACTTGTGAAGTTGTGTGTTCACTTGTTATTTTTCCCATCCACTGCCCTGCTTTCCTCTCTCTCCCCCTCCCTCTCTCTCCTTGGCCTGTGTTTCCCCTTCTCTCCTCACTGACTCCATTCAAACGGTGGGAAATCATAGCAGCGACTGCATAGTTTGAATGCCTAAGCTGTACAGAGCCATGAGAAAGGTATGTCGGCAGATGTTTTTATTGAGGATTTTTTTTTGCAGTGAAATATGACATGTATAAATACCACATTTCAACGCTGTTTGTTTTTCATACTGTGAAGGACCACTGTGTTTTTGAAGGGATTTAGAAGCTTTGGTAAGGTAACTAAACTAAGTGGTCATGGTTTGTAGATTTAGAGGTGGGGTTGGTGACATGGACGCTCGCTCATCAGCCTTAGTTAACGGTCACATCAATGGCGTTCCTTGTGCGGTTGAGGGAGCCTTGTATAACGGCCACGGATGACTAGGCTCGCTAGCCATTGGCTAACGGGTCGGACCCTTTAGTCGGCTGGATGGCGCAGTCGCCCGTGGTGCGGGCTACCTGGGTTCACGTCCCGGCTGTGGCGGTTCCCGGCTGCCCCCCAAATTCGCTACATTGGTGTCAGAAGTGGGATGGTGAGACCGTGAGGCGAAAGCGTGTGCGCCCAGAGGCGTGAGGGAGCTGGTATGCTGAAGCACAGGGACGCGCTTGCTGAAGGAGAGGGGTAGGAACCCAGGTCGCCAGCACCACAGGCGAACCAGTCAACTAAAGGGTCCGACCCGTTAGCCAAGGGCTAGCGAGTCTAGTCACCTGTGGTTGTTACACTTGTGTGTTTGGGTTCAGTAGTTTCACTCGGACACATGTCAAGAGGTCTCCATCGGACTAAACAGGCTACATGTTTCATTCATTCATTGTGAGCTGGATCCCCGAACCAGGGGCTCATTCAAGGCTGTGTGACAAATGTTCTCTCTCCGTGGTGCAATACAATTGTGTTTATCTCTCAGGTTCCCACACAAATAACCTTTGATTATTTCCCTTAATCGCCGTTTGAACCAATTCACACATCTGCGCTCTATCTCTGGTCATGGCATTCCTCGAACCTGAGTCACGGCAATTAACAAATCTGACTCAGTCGTTATCACATACAATCACACAGGCAAGCCAAACATACAGCACAATACACAGGGTGGTTTTGTTGAATGTCTTTTGACGGGCCTACAGAAGATAGTGAAAGACTTTGAGGCGGATGTTTTGCAGTATGTAGGGAAGAATTTCGGGGGCTAACATGCTGCCGTCCTTAGCAAGCCCAGGTTATATTACTGGCTTACAAAACAAACTATCAGCGTAGCCTGCAAAGTTTCATCTCTTTGCATGTTTCCCCCCCCCCCATTTTTCTCCTCAAATGTACCCCTCCAATTACCCCACTCTTCCAAGCCATCCCGTTTGCTGCTCCACCCCCTCTGCTGATCCGGGGAGGACTGCGGACTACCATATGCCTCCTCCGATACATGTGGAGTCGCCAGCCGCTTCTTTTTACCTGACATTGAGGAGTTTCACCAGGGGGACGTAGCGCTTGGGAGGATCACGCTGTTCCCCCCAGTTCCCCCTCCCCCCCGAACAGGTGCCCCGACCGACCAGAGGAGGCACTAGTGCAGCGACCAGGACACATACCCACATCTGCCCCCGCTGCAGACACGGCCAATTGTGTCTGTAGGAACACCCGACCAAGCCGGAGGTAACACGGGGATTTGATCCCCGTGTTGGTAGGCAACGGAATAGACCGCCGCGCCACCCGGACGCCCTGTCTCTGCATGTTTGCTCACCGGTGTGCTCACTTAATAGCAGAGAAACGTGGCTGGTGTTATCATCGGCCAACGGGAGTCAAAAGGAAAGGCTAATTTCTCCAGTGTTTCATCGACTGATCGCGGTCTTTTGGCCACCGCCGGTCACCGTAGTGAACCCCGGACGCTCCCTATTTACGATGCTTTTAGAGCTCTGCTCCTCACGACCGGGCTGGCCAGTATTGATGGTTACACTAGCGGGTCAATTGATAAACCAGTGGGAGCACTTAGAGACCGTCAGAATGTATCAGCTCCTGTGTGCATGCACATTGGCTTCCGTGTGTCGTGCAGGGCCAACATTGTGCGGCGAGTAAAATTAAGGTGTGTTTATTTACTTCCTGCGTGTGTCTCTAGATAAATACAGCCAAAGAAGGTAGAAGCAAAAGAAGGGCAATAGCATATTTGCAGAACAGGAGCTGTGCGGGTGCGCGTTGTGTGTGTGTAGGGGGTGGGGGTGGGGGGGGCATCCATATGCATCCTGGCTAGCCTATAGGCCTGTGCAGCTAATTAGACCGAAAGCCTTGCTTCTAATGAGCTATAATGCAGCGATTGGATTTCAGAGTATTGGATTTCTCAGTGCTGCTTGTTATTAGAACAGGCATCATCACAAGCCAGATATCAGCTTAATGGTACTCTCTCTCGCTCTCGCTTGAATGCTTGCTTGCAGATGTGCATGCCGGCGTGTGTGCAGAGCAGCTTACATGTATGTGTTTTGTGAGTAGATAGGATGCATTGCGCACAGAAGGGTGCGTGCATGTGAGCATCGTTGCACGGCACGTCTTTGCCATGTCCGCGAGTGGCCTGGAGCCTCCTGTTGCCCTCCTCGAACCAAAACGCCATTGTCAGGTCTACTTTTTTCATACGCTGGAGATGGAGGGATGGTTTAGATGAAAAGGAGGCTGGAAAGAGTGAAACGAGATGTGGAGAATTGCCCACCGGGGTGCATGACTGCGCTGCAAGAACCAGTCTTGTGTCACCGCTGGCACGGACCTGCGCACCTGCACATGCTTTGAGTAACACGAGATATTTCGTTTAGCGTGGACGTTGATGCGCGAGGCCAGAGTAAGACATTAAAAACAGCAGTGGGGGAAAGAAAGCGGGGGGTGGCGGTGGGGGTGGGGGGCTGGCGAAATTGACATGGAAACGTTAGAACCCCGGCTCGTGGAAATACCCCCCCAGCGGAAATCTGTTTAAACCGAACATCCTTTGTAACAAAATAATGCGGGATCTATCCAGGAAATCGACCTACTGTGTTGTGTCCCTGGTGCCAGGTAGACTCGGGTGAAGGCTGGCGTGCTGCCTTTGCAGCGTGTTTGATTTTGCGGGGTGAAGTTATATCGGCCCGTACGTCATGGCTGGCAGAGACGTATGCACTGAGCTCGTCTCCCACGGGAACTGAAACGCAAGACTGCTGCTCTTTCTGCAGACAATGGATCCTTTGTTTTGGTTTTAGGTGTGTGTGTGTGTGTGGGGGGGTGTTGCTGGGGGGGGTGCAGCCAGTCTAAACCCTAAACTGGAACCCTTATTGATTTCCCTCAATATTTTCCCAGATTAAAGAGCAGGGGTGGGTACATGTGAGACTGTCATAATATTTGACTTTCACAGAAAAGTATGACCCCGAAGAGCTGCTGGCAAGGGCACGAGCGCGAGTGACGGAACAAAAGTGGAAATGACAGGGATTATAGTGATGATGTGTAGTGATGATGATGGACTTCATTAGAACACTTAGGGGTAGGGGCTATAAAAAAACACAAACGTAAAATGAGTCGAAGCAAGAAAATCGCATCCGAAGGAAAGGTGGTTAAAAATAACATCGAGCGGCACAAGACTGAATGGTTGGTAAAAATGTTGCATAACAGCAAGTCTGTAAGTTTCTTTTTATAGTAAGTCGCTTAAAAGGTGATACAGGATTTGCTAGCTTGCTTTGTGAAAGTTCATAGGCGGGCCACTCGACAGTGTTGAGGTCCTGATGCCTGAAGTGCTGCTGTTACCTTCAAGTCTTTTTTTTTGGGGGGGGGGGGATTTTCACCCCTTTTTCTCCCCAATTGTACCTGGCCAATTACCCCACTCTTCCGAGCCGTCCTGGTCATTTGCTCCACTCCCTACGCTGATCCGGGGAGGGCTGCAGACTACCACAAGCCTCCTCCAATACATGTGGAGTCGCCAGCCGCTTCTTTTCACCTGACAGTGAGGAGTTTCACCAGGGGGACGTAGCGTGTGGGAGGATCACGCTATTCCCCCCCAGTTCCCCCTCCCCAGAGGGGGCGCTAGTGCAGCGACCAGGGCACATAGCCACATTCGACTTCCCACCCGCAGACACTGCCTGTTGTGTCTTGTAGGGACGCCCGACCAAGCGGGAGGTAACACAAGGATTTGAACAGGCGATCCCCCCATGTTGTTAGGCAATGGAATAGACCGCTACACCATCTGCACACTGTTACCTGCAAGTCTTGACTGCCGTCAGAGGGGTGTGGAGCCAGAGGCAGAACAGCGATCTCTCTGATTTCAAATGAGTGAAGTGGCCATGACTGTGATTGAGAGAAGGCTCAAGGTTACATTGCTGTTAATTTTTAGCTGCGCGTGGGTTAACTATTACAGAGCCAAGGCCCTGCCTTTCCCTCAGCTGTCAGGTTAAAGTCTACACACTTTTGCTTCTCCTCAGCAGAGTTGTTTTACTTAGAACTGGGGCTGAGCATAAGACCCTAAATAGGACAAAGTCCTGTTTTCTGGTGAGTTCCCCCCCACACTAGTGGCAATGTGTTGTAATTCCACTGGACTCCAAAGAGAGAAAATATTCTCCAACTTGAACGAGTTCAACAGCTCTCAGCATAGGGGATTCAGAGGGGCAGTGTCTTAAAGAAACAACCTCGAGCATTCTCACTTAACTCAGCGTCCGTTCAGTTATGATCCTTCGCCAAACAAGGTGACACAATGGCGACTCAGCCTGTCGGCCACTGAAGACAGCCCTCGCGTTTGCAGTAATATGGAGAAATACAAACACGTGTCTGTGGCGACATCCCCCGCCAAAAATCCCACGTGTCACCACCAAAGGAAGTGACGCGTTTTACGTCAGCCAGCAGTGGTCGGTCCTCCGGAGAGGGTTGGCAGAACGTACGCTCGGTGGTCCAGTGTTGTTGTATTGAAATGACTCCTGGAATTCTCGTTCCATCCATGCATCATCCAAACTGCTTATCCTGCTCTCAGGGTCGCGGGGATGCTGGGGCCCATCCCAGCAGTCATTGGGCGGCAGGCCGGGAGACACCCTGCACAGGCCGCCAGGCCATCACAGGGCACATCACAGGACTCCTGGGATACAAAAAGAGAGCAGCCAGAATCTTCGAGGTTGCCTCTTTAACGCCAGCCAAGTGCTGATGAAATCCATAATGCAGTAATCCTGCTCCCTAGATGTAACGTCGTGGCTGTATGCAGCAGATGTATGATAATTTATGAGGCTGCATGGGTTTCTACAGCAGGCAGAAAGGAATAATGATCAAGGAATAAGCGTAGGATTAAATAAAGGGGCTTGCATGGCAATTGACAATAGTATAAAACAAAGGGGAATTTTCAGATCCAACATCTGTGTGTGTTTTAATGTAGACATCCTGTGGGGATGCCCGAGGCTCAGACCTGCACCGCTGCAAAGCACAACTCCATGTCCAAAATAACTCCATGATGCAATGCAATGTCAGCCTGAATGATGACTTTAATGAGCACAGCCAGATAGTTTATGGATGATTAGCATGTTCTTCGTAATGTGTTCCTTGTGTCTCTTTTCTTCCTGCCACCCCCCCCCACTTACTTTGTCATACTCCCTCTCACCTTATTTGCTTCCTCTAAACTATGTCAATCTCTTTCCTTCTGCAGAAGAAGCAGACTACTCAGCATTCTGCACAGACTCCTTGACCAGGAAGAAAAACACAGTCCTGTCGGCCGTCCTCCTGCGGCCTGACGCCACCAAGAAGAAACCCCCGGTCATCATCAGCCTGCCGCGGGACTTCCGCCCCGTCTCCTCCATCATTGACGTGGATATCCTGCCGGAGACGCACCGCCGAGTGCGCCTCTACAAGCATGGCCAGGAGAAACCGCTTGGTTTCTACATTCGGGATGGTTCCAGCGTGCGGGTCACTCCTCAGGGCCTGGAGAAAGTCCCCGGGATCTTCATCTCACGGATGGTGCCCGGCGGGCTTGCTGAGAGCACGGGATTACTGGCTGTCAATGACGAGGTGCTGGAGGTAAACGGCATCGAGGTTGCTGGCAAGTCCCTGGACCAGGTGACGGACATGATGATAGCCAACAGCCACAACCTCATCGTCACTGTCAAACCTGCCAACCAGCGGAACAACGTGGTACGGAGCGGGGCAGCAGGAGGAGGAGGGAGGACGTCTGGTAGCTCAGGCCGCTCCTCTGACAGCGGTGCCAGCTACTACGGTTTCTCATCGTCCGGTGGGGTGGGCGCCAGTGCCGCAGCCTCCACGCCATCGCACATCATCCAGAACTTCCACCCGGAGGAGCTGGAGAGCGACGATGACGAGGACCTGGTGATCGAAGCGGGTGGTGAAGCGGAGCCCATCCCCCGCGTGACCTCCGCAAGTTACAGCATGCCCTCCCTGCCACGCTACGAGCCGCACCTTAACCTCCGCACCGCTGCCGCCTCCTCCTCCACCGCCTCTGTCAACGCCAATGGGACCCTACAGGCCAGTGCCAGCAGCGGGTCGCTTAGCAACGCCAATGCCTCATCAAGCGCACCGTCGCCTGATAAAGCATTGGAGAGGCGGAGCCTGGAAGAGGACGGCACTGTCATCACACTGTAGATTGGGCGCACACATTCAAAACGAGTGACGTACACCCCCAACTTGAATTCAAACGTACATGCATACAGCAAAATTAGTCACAGGAGCATAGGGTTTCAATAAGCATACGCCATACTACTATATACGATGACTTTAACCGGAAAAGCACAAGCTGATACGTACGTATTTAATCTGAACACAGAACCCACATTCTGATGGTTCCACGTACTATCTTTTACACGTAAAATAGCGCCCTCTCCCATGCCAATGACTGCGCATGTGTGCCATAGCAGCGATGCAGATCTTCTGTGACTGATGGACGCACCGATATCCTAAGTGTCACATACTGGAGGGGAAAATGGTCATTTGGAAAGGTCAGCCCTGCCGCTAACCCCAACCCCCAACCCCACCCCATGCATTAAAACCATTAGAAGCACTTTTTACTTCAGTTTTTCTTCCGGAAACTGCTGTTCTCTGATCATCTGCTCGACAGCAGCAGTGAGATCAGCCCTCAGATCATCTCATCAGTCCCGTAAATGAATGAAAGAAGTGACCCTATGAATGAAAGACTGAATGAATGCATGCACCCCTGGACCCCGGTCCACCATCTTCTTTCCCGAAACCCCCACCCCTGGCTTTGTAGGTGGATAGAAGTGGACGTTTTGTTTTGTTTTTCTAGAGTCGTTATGACAATCTGTGTTTTTTTGCCTTGACACCTTGCACCAGACAGCAACCACTCGTCTCCGTAGGCGGCTGCAGCATGTGATTGATAAACAGTCACCAGTACTACCATCGTATGTGTTCCCACAGTAACTGACCAAGTGCTGAGATCAGCAATAATACTGTAGTTTTTATTCAGAGGGGAAAAAGGAAAAAAAAAAAAACAATTCTGGGTCCATTGATGTGGCTCGGATGCTTGTAACCACTGTTCCTCTCCGTATGACTTCCTATCCACAATAACGATGATGATTTATTGGTCATGTAAGTTAACCGATTTTAATTATTCTTGGAGCAATCTTTGGGAGCAACTGGACTTTTGAAACCATTAGGCCTATATTTTTGTGCTGTTTTTTTTTTTTATTTGTTTTTCTGTCAATAATATTTCTCATGGGCTTTTTTTATGGGGGGAAAACGAGAATAAGTGTACCTCACAAATGAACATGTGACCTTTGTACATCTGACCAATGGGATCTTGCCAGGCGTCAATTTAGGAACTTGAGACTCTTAAGATTCGTCGTCGCTCACGTTTTCCCTCCGCTCTTCCTCACCTATCCAAAAACAAGGGCTACTCCCCGGCTGTGTGTACATGGGTGACAAATGGGATTTCCGCTCGTTCGCTGTGGACCATACTGCAGCATCATCTCAACACTGTAAATATATTCATCCCTCTCGGCCCCGCTCTCCCCTCCCGGTCCGTCTTCGTCTATTTCGATTTCACTCTGCAGCCCCCAGTTCACTTTGACGTGTCGGGACAGTCACGTATGACGAGTGACCTCTCAGTATTTATACACCATTTCCCTTTTCACCCCCTTCGTGTTGTCATTCACCCCCTACACGAACCGAGTTAACGAGAAACTACAAATGGATGTTGACCAACGATGGTGTTGAAAATGGATGTTGGATTTAGCGGTAACCCCTGAGGCAACTTGCGGTCTGAAAAGAAGGAAATGAATGGTACTGTAGTGAGAAGAGTTGAAATAGATCCTTGAATCATCGACATATATCAGACACAAACACACAAACTCTCCGTGGTTACCTGGGTACACACTAGCTCGCACTCTGTATTTGATAAAGGTGGGGCAGCTGGAGCTGAAATATGTACGACATGGCTCTTTATCAGGGCTGTGCCGTTCATCCCCTTGGGAAGGTACGGAGCGAGGTGGTAAAATAACAACCCCTCCTACATTTAAATACAAATCCACTTCATGCAAATTGAGCCTTGTCCTTGCCTCAGGTTGCCAAAGATGTAGGGGTGGGTGTGATTCTTCTTCTTTTTTTTTTGTCTTTTTCTTGTTTAAACGACCTGCCTTTTTCCCCCTCATTTTATGTCGACGGTCTCACCCCAGAAATCGATGTGACCGAACCGCTATTCATTGAACTTTTTTTTTCCATAAAGTTTTATGATAATTTTACATTGAGGTTGGAAATACCTGGCCATTACTCGTATGTACTACGCTAATTGCTGCTAACTGCCTCCCTAGGGTGAGGGCAGATGTGCTGTATTGTTTCTCGCATTGATTTTAACAGCCTCCCTTCTGTTCGGGTTAAGACACCCGACGACAAGACTACTTACAATTAGCCTTAGCTTATTGGTAGTACCACTGTCCTTACACACACACACACACACACACACGCACACGTCCTTGCATGACACACATATACACTCTCGAGCTTTGCGCTCATCTTCATTCATAGGTTTTGCTGCAGGGTTAATGTTCAACCATCTGATGATGACATACAGAGATGCATTATGTCACGGTATAACCCCTAGTTAATACCATTAAGACCAGTGCCTGCGCTAATGAAATTGCGGCTATGTGAGGTACTCTATTCTCTGCCCGTGACGGTACACAGGGTGCTGTGTAAGCCTGTTTCCTCCCATTGTAAACAAACAGCACAGTGATGAATGGCATTCTGAATGGAAGACTTTTAGAAATTAATGTTAATTTATTGTTGTTTTTTTTTCTCTCTTTCTCTAACTGCACCACAGGACACTGGGATTGTAACCACAGCCACATTATTTATTCTTTAATCATGCATCGGCATATTGCTCTCTTTGTACACTTCATGACTTTATTTTTGTAAAGGATCCAGTTTGTTTGTTCATGCTTTTTGTCATGAATCTAAATGTAGATTCTCTTGCCCATTAGACATGATTTGAATGTTGAAGGTTTTTTTTCTTTTTCTTTTTTTCCCCAGTCTGAACAACGGGTGTCATTGGGACGAGCCACGACACATTTTTTTTTCCATACTGTGAATTATTTTTGTTATCATTTCTCTTTCCTGGCAGAGAAACGCTCGTGTATCAGCAGACCCCCCCCCCCCCGACGAAAGGCTTAAACATGTTTGTTTGTTTTTTCCTGAGTCTATGTTTTTGTAATTATTGAACAATGATCTTTTGCTTGCCAGATAAACCCCAAGGTATAGATTTGTACTGAAGATCGTCAGTATTTTCTTATCAACGCCATATAAGGTGTACATTTTTATCACATTTAATGAAAAGTGTTTTCTGATGAACAGAAGTGTACGGATACATAGATGCACATGTATAATTGTTGATTCGAGGAGCTGGATAAATAAACTAATATGTAGCAATTCTTGTTCTACGGTGTGTCTTAAGGCAGTGGTTCTCAACCTTTTTGGGGTCCTGGACCCCCTGCGTATTTTTGATCTACCCTGAGGACCCCTCCAACTGATCTTGGGGGAGGGGGGTTGCAATTTGATAGAAACAGTAGAAACTGCATTTTAAATTGCATTATAGCATTTATTCACTCTTTGGGGCAAAAATAAGAGCTTTCAGTTGTAACTTAGATATAGTTAACAAAACAGAATTCTTATGCAGTAACTCAGATATATGTAACAATAGAATTTTTATGCAGTAACTTTTAACAATGCAAACGGGAGCGAGATCTCTTATTAAAATACAATAAATTACACTTGTGAAACAGATGTAATTAGAGAAAAAAGTCCTCTTACCCTTTATAGTTTAGGTAGATAAAGGTCTCAGTCACATTTGAGTAAAATAATCCTATTTCTATAAATGTCATAGGATCTTTTTTTTAAAGATATTTTATTTTCACGGACCCCTTGCAATCACACTACGGACCACTAGGGGTCCGCGGACCCCCGGTTGAGAAACACTGTCTTAAGGTAAGAGGATAAACAAGTTTGATCCCCTGAAACCCAGTCCGTCCCGAACTGGTCCGGTTCGCTCGACGGTGGCCTTCCTGCGCCACCTCGTGGACGTCCCCGGACCTGGCGTGGCGTCATCGCGAAGGAGCGCTCGATTTGCCTTCGCGGCGAAGCCGCCGTCGTCGAAGGGTTGCGACCCAAGCTGACACATAAGTTGTTTTTTTTTTGTCACGAAAACACGTGTCAGTTAAAATGAAAAAAGACCTTCTGTTGCGTTTTCGGGGAATAATATATATTTCATCCAGACGGCTTCGAACACCTTATAAACGCGTTTACGCGACCGCCCGCCCGTAGCCGTGGGGGGGCGGGGCTCTAACGGCTTTTTCCTCTGCCGAGCGTCAACCCCAAACGGCGGAAAGTCACGTGATGCGGCGTGGAACAAACATGGCGACGCCGTGTTGAGGGAACAGCCCCCCCCCCCCACCTCCACCACCAGCGAAACTCGGCGGACTCGGGCTGGCGACCGATAGGCGAGCCCTTTCATGTCACCTGTGTTTCCGCGGAGCCGGGCCGAAGATGACGGCCTGAGAGCGTAAGGTCGACCCCGGGTCCGTCGGAGATGCAACAACCCCGGCCTTCGTCACAGCGGCAGTCGCACTTGAAGACGGAGAGCACGAAAACCAAGAGCATGTTTCTGTCCCGGGCGCTGGAGAAAATCCTCTCCGACAAGGAGGTGAGACGGAGCCAGCACAGCCAGCTGCGCAAAGCCTGCCAGGTGGCGCTCGGTGAGTGGGCTTTTTTTTCCCTCGTTTTTGTTGGTCGGGATGCAGTGAGTGCTTCGCTTAAAACAATAAAACCGTCGGCCCGGTCTCAGTCGTTAGCTCGTCCCCGTACCGAGGTAGTCGGGAGAGAGGAAAGCTAGCTTAACTACCTAGCTAGCATTAGCATTTTTTGAATGGCCGCAAACGACGTTCAAAGGCTAATGCTAGCTAGGTGGTTGTGGTCTTTCCGCGTCAGCTGTCAAGGCAGCTAACGCGCCCACCGTTAGCTGGCTGCCGAACCGCAGCCGAATGTCGCGGGTCGGCCCAGTCTCAGTCGTTAGCTTGTCCCGTACCGAGGTAGTCGGGAGAGGGGAGAGCTAGCTTACCTCTTCGCTACCTAGCTAGCGTTAGCATTTTGAATGGCCTCAAACGACGTTCAAAGGCTAATGCTAGCTAGGTAGTTGTGGTCTTTCCGCGTCAGCTGTCAAGGCAGCTAGCAAGGCAGCTAACGCGGCCACCGTTAGCTGGCTGCCGAGCCGCAGCCGACGTTGGCGGGTCGGTTTTAGCATCACTTCGACTCTCTCGGTCGCACGTTTTAGTGTTATTGTTATTATTGTTATTATTGCTACGTCAACACCTCGGATTTATAACACACATGCACACATTACTGTTATCGTCAGCGGACAGAGCCAACAGGTTGCAATCAGCTGTAATTAGCAGTTGGTTATAGCTAGGGCTAGGTTAGCTTAGTGGAGTTAGACCAATCACTTTGCTGTACGTTGCACTGTCACCTGGCCAGTCTCCACAGTCTGCCAGCCAGCCAGTCAGTCAGTCGGGCAAACAGGCGATGTAATTCCAGGATGTTCTGACGTGACTGGGTTTCCGTTCAACATGTTACCGGATAGTGTTACACAAACCAATCCAGCCGAGTGTGTTTTTCCTGTTCACGCTGGGCCCAGAGCTGCTCTGCCCAGTTGGAGTACCTTCCTTCTTGTCATGGGAGTGAGATGGAAGGCTGTGTCTGACAGCCCAGTACAGAGATGTATCGTGGCTTGATGGCAGGGGTACAGGCTTTCAATAATGCTTTGAAACTCAAATAGAGGGACGGGTCCTTCCAATCTTTTGGATGCCTTCTTCCAATGTCCCCTTCCAGTAGATCATTGACTTTCAGGAATTCCCATTCATTTTTCCCCCACTGGTTGTGTTTGCAGTCTTTCTTGTTTACACTTGGTTTTAAAATGCGTTTTTTTTTTTGGTTTTGCGATTGGATCACAACAAGTGGACGGCGCTAAATACATGTGTAAACGACCACCAAAACGTTTTGTGAACCGGTTACTCAAACCACTTGCCGAGGTGGTCTGGGACGCATTTGATCACCTCTGTTGTAGTGTAAATGCTGATGCGTCCCCGTCGAGGACGTAACAGGAAAATACGTCATCAATGCAGGATGTGGTGGTTGTATCTCTGTGGTGGTTTATCTCTGCTCTTTGTAGATGATGTGGTTTTGTTGGCTTCATCAGAACACGACTGCCAGCGCACACTGGGGAGGTTTGCAGCTGAGTGTGAAATGGCTGGGATGCGAGTCAGCACCTCCAAGTTTGAGGCCATGGTTCTCTACCGGAAAATGGTGGATTGCTCCCTCTGGGTTGGGAATGAGTTGTTGCCTCAGGTGAAGGAGTTCAAGTAGTATCTCGGGGTCTTGTTCACAAGTGAGGGTAGGATGGCGTGGGAGATTGACAGGTGGATTGGTGCAGCATCAGCAGTAATGCGGATGTTGTACTGGGCCGTTGTGGTGAAGAGGGAGCTGAGCCGGAAGGCAAAGCTCTCAATTTACCAGTCAATCTTTGTTCCAACCCTCACCAATGGTCATGAGCTTTGGGTAGTGACCGAAAGGGTGAGATCGCGGATACGAGCGACTGAAATGAGTTTCCTCCGTAGGGTGTCTGGGCTCAGCCTTAGAGGTAGGGTGAGGAGCTCGGGCATCCGGAGGGAGCTTGGAGCAGAGCCGCTGCTCCTACGTGTCGAAAGGAGCCAGTTGAGGTGGTTTGGGCATCTGATTAGGATGCCTCCTGGGCGCCTTCCTTAGAAGTTTACCAGGCACGGTCAACTGGGAGGAGACCCCAGGGTAGACCCAGAACGCGCTGGAGGGACTACATGTCCAATCTGGCCTGGGAACGCCTTGGGATCCCTCAGGAGGGGCTGGAAGGTGTTGCTGAGGAGAGGGATGTTTGGAGTGCCCTACTTAGCTTGCTGCCACCGCGACCCGACCCCGGAGAAGCGGCTTATGATGAATGAATGTAAACTTAGCCTTCACTCGGGTCATTGAGAGGTAGGCAAATAAGTCATCTTAATTACCATATACGTGATTTGCCTAAGAAGCTGATCATAATCAAATATTCCCAATGTTTTAGTTTTTTTTCTTGAACATTGGAAGTCAGGCCTTTGACAAACGGGGGAAAGTGTTGATGTATGTATTAAGCAGCTTTGCTCTCTCTGCCCATCAGCCATCTACACTTTGGCATTTTACTTGACAGAATCTTCACACAGTCTTTGTCTTACCGTAAAGAATCAAACATTGTGATTCCAGGCTACATTCCATGTAGATCTAGAAAAATCACCCTTGAATGCAATTTGTTTTCAGCCACAATGGAATGGTTTAGAAATGCAGAGGGGGGAAACTTGTCAACGTCCCTTGAAAACCGAGTTAAAGAGAATGAATGCATAGGCTCCACAGCAGTGGCCCTGAGATCCATGCAGGGTCCCAACCCATAAATTACAAAACCAGGCACGGTTTATTGGTATTGCTGTAGGCCGCTCCTTGTTTAAGCACTATATATTGTTTTATTGTCTTTCAAGTGTACCGTTTATACCATATCCAGCGGCTCCTCTTCCAGCAATTTTTATTCTGACCGACCGCAACGTTTAAAGTTATCCCAGAGATGCTGAACCACTTCGTCTTGGACACTTCAACTTTTCTGGGATTTCTGCACCTGGGTTATTGAGCATTCCTCAAGACGTGGTTGGTTATGCTGTGAATTACAGGCGTTCTTTGTTTTAATATCTACACAACTACCGAGCATGGGTGCAGTTGAGAGCTGTTTTTTTTTTCAGGAACATTAAAAGCTCAGCCAAGTGGCCGATTAATAAATTATAATTAGTATCAGTAAATACCTGCCCTTTCTCGGACCAAACATGGACCTACATAGTGTTGAAATGAACAGAACGGAGGTTGTATATACAATAAAATGGCAAGTCATGTAGTCCCAGTACCAAGTTGTTAATGACATGTAATGGCATTTGTATTTGTCACTGTGAACATTCTAGTGACTAGGCAGGGAAGAGAGTAGCCAAGAAAGTAAAAAAAAAAAAGGAAATCAAAGTTATTTTCTTCATGTAAGCCTTCTGCTTTGAGGAACTGGTGTCAAAATAAACGAGTTTTGCACCAAATGGGGTGAACAAGACTACTGTCAACTTGTTTGATGTCTTTCACGCAGGGTCGCATCGGGCTCAGTTACTCAGTTGGCAGCCAGTTCCATGACCTCCAGTGTTTGCTTTTTAACAAGGTTGTTGGGTAATGGTGTGCATGCAGAGCTTTATTCATATCAGCAAAGGCTGAAAATGAAGGGATGAAGATTGTTTGAGGTAAAACAGTTTAGATGGCACTACAGCAGCCAACAACCAGCAGGAGAATGGATCCGCCTGAGTCAGCAACAGTGGCTAGCTTAATGCATACTAGCTTAATGCATACTTTAGGTTGTGGCCCACTCAAAATTCGACTGGACGGTGTTGGAGGAAAATATCTGTCAGGTGACATGTGGGGAGACGTCAAGGTTGGACTGAAGTAAGCTCGTCATCCAAGTGTAGGTTTAGCTCTAGTTGAACCCCAGAGCTCCAGGCCAAAACCTTATTGTGATGTGTAAAGCTTAAAGTTCGGGCTGCTGAACTGACATTTAATCTTCTTGTTTCTTTCACAGATGAAATCAAAGATGAGCTCGAGAAACAAAAGTAAGTTGTGAAAAATCTCAAATAATTTTGAAAATAAATGTCTCTGAATTAAATAAAGTGGTACAGTAGAAGCCGTTTCCCTGTTCATATATATATATAAAAACCTAGAACAAAAAGTAAGGAAATGTGTCTTTGGTAGATTATGTCTTTGTTGTAACAATGCTTCTTGGCAATAAATCTTATATCAGGCAGCTGATTGTCAGCACCTGGGGTACCAGAGGCTCAAAGCAAGAGTCAGTAGCAACAGCAAAATAAGCTTGTTTGGCATTGGCAGAGAAAATTTGGCAAATTTTTCATGGGTGCAACCCACATACTCAGCTCTGCTGCTCATCCCACAAATGCATGTTCCTTACAAATGTGGCCCCATTTAAAAGGGAAATAAACAGGCTTTCTAACCGTATAAGATGTATTGCCAAGAAGCATTGTTACAACAAAGAAATAATCTACCAAACACACATTTCCTTACCTTTTGTGCTAAGTATGTATATATATATATATCTCAAGCAAAGCACATGTTTTTAAAGATTTGCCCCAAAGCAGGCTTTGTGCCTGCAGTAAATGGTGCCCGCCCCACCGAGGTGATATGTTGCTTTCACAACGGCCGTTTAAGTGTAAAAACAACCACTTGTTTTCCAGTCAATCTCAATGATGCTGCAGGCAGGCCAACCAGTTTTACACTACATTAATGAGGTTCAGATGTAAACCCTTTCACATGTACCATATGAACAGGTCTCTAATATAAACATCTTACACCACTGACATTTTCTGAGAAGACTTATTCAAATCCTGATGAAGTAAGCAGTGATTCAGTTTTTCATGTCATCATTAGGACTGTTTGTTTTTACACTGATATGTGTGTTTCTTTCTCCCTCTGCAGAGATGGTATAGTGGTTGCACCCAGGGCCAACTACATTGAGGCTGACAAATATGTCCTGCCCTTCGAGCTAGCCTGCCAGTCCAAGTCCCCACGGATAGTTAGCACTTCCCTGGACTGTTTACAGGTACATATTCAATGTGTTGTTCTCATACGTGCGGACACACATAGTGTTGTACGCCAGTATGCACATCACACCACTATAATGTCACTGAATTACTTTTCCTGTTGTCTTCCCCTCTCCGTCTGTCCTTCATCACCACTCTCAGAGTCGTAGGATGTATTAATTGCATGCTCTGTTATCCACCTGACGGTGGGGATAAACTCTTACTACACCCCTTAAACCACTTTCACACCTATGTAGAACACCTCCTAAATTCCGCTCATGCATGCATTCCACGGTATCCAAATCCAAAGGGTCATGTTGTGCTCTAGAAGTCTTGTTCTCTGCACCGGCCAGCGGGCCCAGCCCTACAGACGCGAATGCCTGTCCGTGAACAAGTTACACGATTGGGGCCGCTGGATCAGGTGACCAACTACGTCACAGAAGTTACACGGTTGGTCAGCTGACCGACGACTTCACTGGTGAACACGGAAGTGGGAGTTTCCCTGCTGGCCGTCACTCTTTCAGAACGAATCAGCCGCAACGGTTCCAGCTCATTCCGCAATTTATTGCACGCTGGCGAACGGAATATTTTGCTGCTCTTTCTACGTCTGGTTACGCACTGTTAACAGTCCAACATAGAGCAGGGCACGGCGAGAACATGGCTCGCAATGTGCTGAGCGACACGAGGGAGAGCGCACAGTTAAAGCACCCCAAATAATCACTCCGACAAGACTGTCAATGCAGCAAGTTTTAGAAAAACGAGAGACATCCGCAGATAGAAACAGATGAAAGATTCTTGAATCTTGAATCCATGTCATGATATGCTATTTCAGGACTCTTTAACAACACATATTACCAGGACTACTACAAAAAATTGCTGATGGGACAGTTAAATCCAGGAATTCACATTATAGACATTACCAGTGGTGATCCCTGTAACAAACTGGCCACCATTTTCAACACTGACCACACGGTCCAGCCATACAGTAAGTTTAACCCTGGTCTTGTTTGGAGGTGGTTTAGTCTACTGTCATTACAAGTGAAGATAGAGCTTAGCTGACAAAGACCTCTGTAGTACATAGTACTCTGTAGTACATATATGTGCAGATAAATGAACCCTGGTTAATACATACAAACACTCACACAGTACACGGTATGGCTCTAAACTGTCCTGTGTCTCGGCACGTGTCCCACATTAGAAGCTGATCGCATATGGCCACATCACGGGGAATGCCCCGGATAGCGGCGCCCCAGGCAAGAGGCTGATTGACCGACTGGTGGAAACCATCTGTAACTGTTTCCAGGGCCCTCAGACTGACGAGGGGGTCCAGCTACAGATCATCAAGGTGGGCCGCACCTATCTCTTTACACCCCGTCCATGAGAGATGAGAGATTATCCAGTTGTGTTAATGATTTCATATTTTTGCCATTAACTTCAATAAATTCGTTGTTGAAATGTTCAGTTTTCATGTTCCCCATCATTGTTTGACAAACGGCATATTACAAAAACATGATGCAGTTTAAAAAGAACTGCATGCCTACTTTTTAAAGGGCTAGTAAATTTTTTTATTTTTTTTTGAGCTGAAAGCATCTTGGTCATGGCCTAGGGCAGTACAACCAATGAGACGCATCACACGGCCGCTTGGACATGAAAAATGTATGAAATGTGTGCTTTTTCTTACACGTAGGGGAAAAATTCAATATTATCGAGCCCTTTACAATACCCATGTCATATGGGGGCATCAACTACCACCATCACTGTCCTCCACATTCAGTACATCCCATACATCCTTTATACATGGACACCACCATCACCGTCCTCTATCTACACCCATTTATATCCTTTATACATGGATACCACGATCACCGTCCTCTATCTACACCCATTTATAGCCTTTATACATGGACACCACCATCACTGTCCTCTATCTACACCCATTTATATCCTTTATACATGGACACCATCGTCACTGTCCTCCATCTACACCCATTTATATCCTTTATACATGGACACCATTGTCACTGTCCTCCACCTACACCCATTTATATCCTTTATACATGGACACATGGGGGGCATGGTGGTATAGTGGTTAACACAGTCGCCTCACAGCAAGAAGGTCCTGGGTTCAAGTCCCGGGGTAGTCCACCTTGGGGGTCGTCCTCTGTGTGGAGTTTGCATGTTCTCCCCGTGTCTGTGTGGGTTTCCTCCGGGTGCTCCGGTTTCCTACCACAGTCCAAAGACGTATAGGTCAGGTGGATCGGCCATACTAAATTGTCCCTAGGGGTGTGTGTGTGTGTGTGTGTGTGTGTGTGTGTGTGTGTGTGTGTGTGTGTGTGCGCGCGCGCGCGCACGTGTGCCCTGTGATGGCGGCCTGTCCTGGGTGTCTCCCTGCCTGCCGCCCAGTGACTGTTGGGATAGGCTTCAGCATTCCTGCGACCTTGAGAGCAGGATAAGTGGTTTGGCTAATGGATGGATGGTTGGATGGATATACATGGACAACCCCATCACTGTCCTCTTCATCTACACCCGTTTTAATAAATATGAGTAGATGGAGACATACTAAAAATTTGTGCTTACTTTCTCTTTTAAATGTTTGTCTGTAGTTTGTTCTGTAGCTTTATGCTAATATTGTGTTGATGATGATTGTTATTATTATTATTATTATTATTATTGTTGTTGTTATTATTATTATCACACAAAAAAAACTAGTAACCCTTCATGGGGGGGGGGGGTGGACTAGTGATGCACAGCCTAGCTTGTTGCACGCAACGTTTCTGCAAGTTATTTGTAACTTACTCGGAGCACTGATTTGTCACTTTCTGACCCGAACCTGTGATATTTTCTAGTAATCTTACCCGAACCCTTGTAACTCGCGGGTTGTGGGTCAACCCGCACGCCACTACTGGGTACACGCTGTAGGTGTAATTGATACCTGACACGTAGTGAAGTTTCCCTGCAGTGTTGGTTTAAAGGCACATCCAGCCTGCACAGGGCAAAGTCTGCCCGTATTTACCACAAGCAGACAGTTTTATCACTGTTAACACAAGATTTATTGGATGTGTAATAATATCCACGTGGCCTATCTTAAGCTCTAAATCAGAGTTGGATGTCAGTGCTGTGTGGTTAGACTGAGCAAGAGAAAGTGTTTAAAACACTGAATGGTGTTTTAAGCAAGTCCACCTTGCTCACGTCCTTCTCATGATCACTTTTCTCCAACACGAGAGTTGAGTGCAGACGAAACCGAGGGTTGAATTCTTTCGTTTCAAGGGGGTGTCTTGTTTGGGTAAAACTTGAAGCCTTTACACAGTAACATTAAAATGCTGCAACACAGGGTGTCTGGGTAGCATAGCGGTCTATTCCGTTGCCTATCAACACGGGGGTCGCCGGTTCGAATCCCTTTGTTATCTCCGGCTTGGTTGGGTGTCCCTACAGACACAATTGGCCGTGTCTGCGGGTGGGAAGCCGGATTGTGGGTATGTGTCCTGGTTGATGCACTAGCACCTCCTCTGGTCGGTCGGGGTGCCTGTTCGGGGGGGAGGGGGAACTGGGGGGAATAGCGTGATCCTGCCATGCACTACGTCCCCCTGGTGAAACTCCTCACTGTCAGGTGAAAGGAAGCAGCTGGCGACTCCACATGTGTCAGAGGAGGCGTGTGGGAGTCTGCAGCCCTCCCCAGATCGGCAGAGGGGGTGGAGCAGCGACTGGGACGGCTCGGAAGAGTGGGGTAATTGGCCAAGTACAATTGGGAGAAAAACGGGGGGGGGGGGCATGCTGCAACACATAGGGAGGTCTGATGGTGATTCAGCAGGTTACATGCTCAAAGCAGGACGTCCTGTTTTGACAGCCCTTCTTTCCCCCCTTCTTTCTGACCAGGCCTTGCTGACGACCGTGACCTCCCCCCACATAGAGATCCACGAGGGCACCGTGCTGCTGACTGTCAGGACATGTTACAACATCTATCTGGCGAGCCGCAACCTCATCAACCAGACCACTGCGAAGGCCACGCTCACACAGATGCTCAACGTTATCTTCACACGCATGGAGAACCAGGCCGTTAGTGTGCTCCACTCACACACCTGTCCTGAGTTGTTATTACTGTCCTGTATTTCTGTGTATCGATATCTCTACTTTGACTTCTGTCGCCCATCCAGGGTCATTTCTGTGACTATTAGTAACGTTAAAGTGACGTCCACCGTCCAACTTGCTACACTCTTCTCTTCAGCTTGACACTAATTCAGTTTTAATGTCTTTCCCTGATATTGTATCGGGATGTAATTTGTCATATTGTAATACACATGTAACGACCACGAGGCTAGTGAGTCTAGGCATCCGTGGTCATTACACTACCCCCCTCCTGGGGCAAGCACCGTGTGTGACTGCGCTAACCAGTCAACTAAAGGATCGGACCCTTTAGTCGACGGGTTAGCGCAGTCACCCGTGGTCCGGGCTATACGGGTTCGATTCCTGGCTGTGACGGATTCTCGGCTGCCCTTGAAGTCGCTACATTGGTGTCAGAAGTGGGATAGTGAGGCCGTGAGGCTATCGGAAGCACGTGTGCCCAGAGGCGTGAGGGAGCTGGTGTGACGCGCTTCCCGAAAGAGGAGGATTTTTGATGACACTTCAGACTCGGATGATGAAACCAATGTCGGGATCTTTGCCCGATAGAGTCGGACATAGAGAACAACGGAAACTCAGATCCAGTCAACAGAGCCCCTGAACCTCAGTCAGTCAGAACTGATGCAGAGAAATCCGCAGCCTCCCCTCCAGGAAATCCACCTGTCTGCTGGAACAGAAATGGAAAAAGAGGAGGAGAAGAAGATTCAGCAATGTAGCGAATTCAGGTCACAGCTGGGATCGAACCTGGGTTCCCCGCACCACGGGCAACTGCGCTAACCAGTCAGCTAAAGGCTCCAACCTGTTAGCCAAGGGCTAGCAAGTCTAGTCAACTGTGGTCGTTACACACAATTTTGTTGTCTAAATTAATGATAGTGAGAATCTATTAGCTAAAGTTTCTCAAAAAATGAGACCTGGAATATTTGAGGGAGTATTATTTGAAAACTGGTTTTGGTTTGATATTATACTTTACATTACCAAACAGTTTAATGTAATGAATTTCAGCTGGATTTTTAAACATGATATTTTTGTATATTTGAGCCGGTATGATATTTCAATATCATGTAAAATTCCCCATGACCATTGTGATAATAGTTTTCATGTTACCCAGCACTACTGTCATCTACTGGTTCCATGTCTTTGGCCTGTTTGATTGATTTATTGACCATTTCTGTAACCACAGGCTCTGGAGGCTCAGGAGATGGAGAAGACTCGTCTGCGTCTGCCCCAGCAGAACCCATCCCCGATCTCAAGTGGCCGCAGGTCTGGCTCCCCCCGGTCTGACCGGACCCCCACCCCAGAGCCTGACAGCTCCCCATCCCCTTCCCCAGCAGCCAGCACTCCTGACCTCAATGCCACAAGCAGCTCCACATCTCCAGCCCAGGACCAGGACCAGAACCAGGCCCCTCACACACCATCTATCAATGGGGAATCGGAGGACAGCAAGGTTCCTGTGGATGAAGGAGCGGTGACAGAACAGGCCACACTGTCTTCAGGTACAGGTTGGCTTCAACATCTGCCTTGTCAGCCCAGTTGACTTGGACCAAACTGATTTTTGCCCTTTACAGTTGTCTATAAAACCTTTCCTCAATTGTATCTGTCCCTGCACTGTCTCCAGACAAATTTACATTATACAGAGAACTTGTGAAATGTGATTGTTAGGATTAATCCTATAATTTGCCTCTGTCACTTCTAGTGTAATGTATGGGTCTTCTGTCATCTTCATGAGATTTTGCCTTCATCAGACTCAGTTTTTGAAGATGACGGTACAGAGATACTGCCTACAGCAAGCCAGCTGGAAGAGGAGGGGCAGAAACCAGAGAGTGATCCAAAGCCAATAGAGCAAGCAATGACTGATCCTGAGGAGAGAGAAGAGACAGCACAACCTCCAGCACAGATACAAACTGGATCAGGTCAGTCTCGTCTGGATCTGTGGTAATCAACTCATGTCTACTTTAATATACTCTCGTAAACTCTTTTTTTCCACCGTGGTCATTTTTTGCCTCTTTTCTCTGGTCTGGTCTACTCTGCTCTCCTGATATGTTAACAGATGACAAAACTTGAAGTGAAAGATGCTGAGGCAATTTAATGTTGTTACCAAATGTTCACCCCCTCGTGATGATGGTTTTGTTTAGGAGGAGAGCACCTAACCCATCCTGTAGCTGAGCACACTGATGTAGCTCCCGTCAGAGTCACAGCAGAGGGCCAACAGATGAACGGCATCATAGAGGACCGGGCCTCTGTGTCCTCAACAGACATGCTGGTGAGATGGGCGGACAACTTACACAGAGATGTACAACTCACCATCTTGTATTCTGTATAATGAATGAATAGCTAGTGAAGAGTTGAGCAAAGCATGCAGCTGGTTTGCGGTATTAGTCTTGGTGTCCTGTCTTGCTTGGGTATATTACCATAAACCTCAGGACCACACAAAACCTCAGTGGCTCAACCATGATGCTCAGTCATTTTTATATAGTAATTTCATATGACACAGAAAATATAACAGTGGACAGAAACCTCTTAGTCTTTTTTATAGGGTAACTGCACACGAAATGTATGGCTTCTTGTCAATCAAAGACATCACTCCTGAATGAAATCTCAAAATGTATGTGCAAATATGATACCTGCATTTCTTGTAATGAATGTCATAATTGCTCCCCTGGTGGTTGGAGTCCAGCATAGCTGTGCAGTGTGAAAGGCCTACCTGTCCAAGTGCACATGCTAAAAAAAAAAAGGTATGAATGTTGCCTCCCCTGCTGATCAGAGGGATAGTCTGATCCCAACCTACCACTCCACCTTTCCTGTTGGTCTTAGTAAAATAGCACCCATCATCAATTAAAAAGGCTGACATCTGGACATGGGGGGAAGGGGCAGAGCACAACTGATGCCATGTTGTCACCTTTTAAATAGATTTGGTGTTTTATCATTACAGGTCCTCTTTTACCAGTGAAATTGTGTTACTTTGTTTTGTCTCAGGACACGGAGGCCCTCCAGGGAGCCCACCCTGCCACTCGTTTCTCTCACATCCTTCAGAAAGATGCCTTTCTAGTGTTCCGCTCGCTGTGCAAGCTCTCCATGAAACCCCTTGCAGATGGGCCTCCCGACCCAAAGTAAGTTGTGAGCTCCTCTTGCCTTCATAATTGTCACTGTAGCTTGAAATGTAAAGAGTGAAGCCTTTCTCTCTCTCTCTCTCTCTCTCTCTCTTTTTTTTTCCTACTTTTGGGGGCACTGGCTGTGGATTGTATTACTCTATGAATGTCATTCACTGTTGCCTTCAGCAGATCTTGGTAGACATTTAGTGAAAAACGCCATCGCTAGCTTGGGCTGCACGATTATGGCCAAAATGATTATCACCATTGTTTTAATCAATATTGAGATCACGATTATTTATCACGATTATTCATTGATTTTAGGGACAAAATATGTTTTCTTTTAAAATAATTCTCCCATGTGGTCTTATGGGAAAAATGATGTTTGCAAGCATCGACTGTTCATTTTAAAATCACCGTCGATGTAATGGAATTGTCAGGCTCAAGTACGGCTCCATTGTTCTGCTTGACCACAGGTCAGTGGTAGTTGCAAAATACTCCACAGCTGTGACATCCCTGTCTATTTCCCCTCGACGTTTTGCATACAGCGCAGGTAATGCCACTTTGGAAAAGTAATTGCGTGAGGAGATCACATATCTTTTGTCCAGTGTGTTGACCATTTTCCTGAAGCCTTCATTGCTCTCAGTGTTTATTGGACACATATCTTTGGCCAAATGGAGTGCATCTGCATCAGTTATTTCAGTCTGTCTTTGGGAGCTGGATGGATATGGTGATGTGCTGTACAGGGTTGCTGCTACGGATGTCTGAGTTGATGTTGGACAAGGACGGGGATTCAGTGAGCTAACATTAGCAACGTTATTCTTCTTGGCCTTCATGCATTCATCCTAGTGCAGTTTGTGGTGTTTTTTCAGGTGGTTGAAAAGATTAGTTGTGTTGCTTTGTGGCACACACAATTCTACGGCACTCATTACATACGACTTGTTCTTGGTTGACATCACTTGCCCTAAATCCAAAATATTTCCAAACAAGGGATGATGATCCGTTTCGAGGGACTAGCTCTTCGCCTTCTGCTCCAGACATTTGATATTATTTTTGTCCGTACTTGTCTACTCGGGACTGCAGCTGCAACAACCCGAACATTTTTGCACAGGCAGCCGCTGCAGGGTTGGCGCTTAAAGGGAACAGCTGTGATTGGTCAGGCAGTTAGTTTAGGAAGCGCTTGATGTGATATACAGCGGCGCGTTCCATGAGTGGAGCACGCGTTTTAAACGTCAGTATCGAAGTCGATCATGTTCACTTAACTGTGGGAAGCCAAAATCGTGATCGCGATTAATATTTGATGAATTGTGCAGCCCTATGGCTAGCAGACGGTACAGCCAGGTGGAAGTAGGGTTGGCTAATTCAGATTTCAGAAATCGGCATACATAAAGGAGTAAAATCTCATTTTTAATGGGCCTAGCTCTTACCTACTCTAAATTAGTAAATCCCTACAGTATATCCGAAGTCGTCTTTATTTCTCAGAATGGGTGTTCTGATGTAGAATCATTTGAAAGGCTACATAATAAGATGAACTACTAAGTCTCATGAGAAGTAGTCTCTATATCATTAGGGTCTTTGTTGTGAAAAACTGCAGCTATGCCCTGGGTCCATAAGCCTTAAGGCCCCTGTCTCTAAGCACGCTACAGTATGCTAAATTAAATATAGCTGTCACCTGTTTATGCACAATGCCCCATCTCAGTCTCTGCAGGATAAGTTGCCCTTTTCCATCCTTGCCTGGCTGTGTCATCTCTAGTTACTGTAAGATTAAACCTAGGGCCAGTCAGTGTGAAAGAAACCAGGTAAACTGAGCCACAGCAGAACCTCTCACAGGGAAGTCTGTCTGGCCTAAATGTCCAAAGTATCCTTTGTTGTTCTCGACTCAGAGCTTACCGTGAATACTATTTATAGACATCTGAACTTGTAGACTGTGTGATGGTACAGTGTATATATAACTCTTAAATATTTTCCTTCCTTGCAATTTCTCTTTCCCTTAAATCCTTTTTTTCCGGTCTTTCTCCTGACTCCTGCTCTTCCTCATTCCTGTTTATCCATCTGGGCCATTCTCTCACTCTGTCACCACGGACTTTCCCATCATCCCATGTTCACCAACATCTATTTTCTGCTGTATCTCTCGCTTTATTCCTGAATCATCACTCTACACCACTACCATCTCCTGCCTTGTATCCTTTCCTGTACTTCATGCCTCTTCTCACTCCCTCCTTGGACTCGATTCTCTCTCCTCATCTCTCCCTGTTCCTCTCCAGGTCTCATGAGCTGCGTTCAAAGGTGGTGTCCCTGCAGCTGCTGCTATCTGTGCTCCAGGGGGCCGGGCCAGTGTTCCGCACCCATGAGATGTTCGTCAACGCCATCAAGCAATACCTGTGCGTAGCACTATCTAAGAATGGCGTCTCCTCTGTGCCTGAGGTCTTCGAGCTCTCCTTGGCCATCTTCCTCACGTTACTCTCACACTTCAAGGTCCACCTCAAGATGCAGATTGAGGTATACAAGATGGCATAACAGATGGCATCATCTGTTTTGAGTCAGTCAATGTGTAAGAAATAAAGCCAGGCAGTAGAAGGAATACTGTTCTCTTATTGGGACCTGTCTTTGTGTAAAATTCATCGATGTGACCATTCTTAGACTCAGGTCAGTTCTGGTCTCCAAATACCGAAGTTTCATTAAAGGTTCTATGTATATCCAGATTGAATCCCCATGTTACCTCCGGCTTGATCGGGCGTCCCTACAGACACAATTGGCAGTGTCTGTGGGTGGAAGCCGGATGTGGGTGTGTGTCCTGGTCGTTGCACTAGCGCCTCCTCTGGTCGGTCGAGGCGCCTGTGCGGGGGGAGGGGGAACTGGGGGGAATAACGTGATCCTCCCACGCACTACGTCCCCCTGGTGAAACTCCTCACTGTCAGATGAAATGAAGCGGCTGGTGATTGCACATGTATCGGAGGAGGCATGTGGTAGTCTATAGCCCTCCCTGGATCGGCAGAGGCGGTGGAGCAGCGACCGGGACGGCTCAGAAGAGTGGGGTAATTGGCTGAATATAATTGGGGAGAAAAGGGGGGGGGGTTCCTTGCATATATTTCAGCTTTGCTAAAGAACAGTAAGGTCAGTTAATATCAGGAGGTGTTGCTGAATGGCAGTGGTTGAAACTAAATGGATGACTCAGGCCCTCCCACCCCCCGGATGTCTGTATTTAAAAACACAGGAGCCAGGCCAGCTGAGTTGTTCTGTTACTGTTGTGGCCTTGTGAGACATTGCTCATTGTCCTCAGCAAAGGTTGTTTGAAAATGACAGGTGGAAAATTGTGTATGCATTACGTCTCTATTTGAACTTATTCAGTCTTTCTTCTAAATATCATATGGGACCTTGAAAACTGGAAGTTCTCCCAGAGCAGGATGGTGCTGTGGTTAGCGCAACTGGCCTGTCACCACATAACTGTCCAGATGTTTTTGTTCGATAGCCATGTAACCCGCGTGATGAACCACGAGCAGGGCGATGAGCCCGCCTGCTTGCATTAGGAAAGAACTTACATTTTGATGTCGGGGAAATGTTTCAAAATCCACTATTCTCCAACTGTCAGCAGGAGTCTGGCACAAGCGCTCGTTTTTCACTTCTGCCCCCCCCCCACTTCCTTCCTTCTCCCCTCCTCTGTTTCAGGTGTTTTTTAGAGAGATTTTTCTGACTATTCTGGAGACGGCCTCTAGCTCCTTCGAACATAAGTGGATGGTTATTCAGACCCTCACACGCATCTGTGCAGGTACGAGCCCACTGACTGTCTTCCCATCTGTCATGAGCAAAAACTAAAAACTTCCTTCAGCCACTCCCCGTTGTGAATGCTAGTCCTAGTTCCTTATTTCCTCGTGACTGTTATTTTAATTGTGTTTGCCTGTTCAACTCTCGAGAAACTGGTTTATCAGGTTGTCTTTTTTACATTTTGTATATTACTTTGTCATATAAGATATGTCATGGGAGAGGAAAAGAGGAAGGCCAAAGAGGAGGTTTATGGATGTGGTGAGGGAGGACATGCAGGTGGCTGGTGTGACAGAGGAAGATGCAGAGGACAGGAAGAGATGGAAATGGATGATCCACTGTGGCGACCCCTAACGGGAGCAGCCAAAAGTAGTAGTAGTAGTAGTAGTAAAGTTTATTGTAATAACTGTCCACCACCTCAAGTAGTTTATCACCCCGCAACACTGGAATTTATATCCAAGCCATTGAATATCGCATTTATAAAAAAAGAGAATTTCCCTGAGCCTGAGAACATGGTTTCAGTTTATAAAACGACCTCACTAACCTATCATTTTGAACATGTCCAATAATTTGCATTAAATGTCGTGCTGTATTTGATTTTTCAGTTCATGTCAGTTTACAGTGTTTATGAGTGTCTTCTACCCCCTGTTCTTCACCTCCTACAGATGCCCAGTGCGTAGTGGACATCTACGTTAACTATGACTGTGACCTTAATGCTGCCAATATCTTTGAACGTCTGGTCAATGACCTGTCTAAGATCGCCCAGGGCAGGAGCGGTCAGGAGCTGGGGATGACCCCTCTGCAGGTACGATCTCTGACAGCCACTGATTGTCACCAGTTTTTGTTTAAACACACACAGGGGGGACTACACAGTAGGAACGCAGGGCTTCATGTGTAGAGACTAAATAAGATATCCATCTAGTGAAGGATTGGGCATCACCTCTTGCATTTTACATTTTAGCCATTTAGGTGATAACTTTAATAACTTCTGGTGTGGGAAGATGGCGGCGCGAATTCACGTTTGTGGCAGCCTCACCCAGTACCGTCCATGCAGCGTCTTTGTCTGCGTCTAAGTTTGTATTCATTTGATGGCTGGGAGAGCTGGCGCTGGATCAGCTGGGAGAGCTTGGTCTGCTGCGTCCTGTGGGCCCAGGGACCGCGGCCCTGCCTGGAGCTGTGACCGAAGAGGAAACACCGATGGCAGTCTGACAGGACGCAGAAGTGGGGCAGGCTAAGCTAACTGCTAGCCCATGCAGACCGGCAGTTCCGATAACACCGAGGGCGGTCTGGTGGCGGCCTCACCTAGCCTTGACTGTGTTTTTAGTGTCGTCGTGTGGAGTGCAGGGAGGTGTGTTGGAGGTGTCTGGCCGGGAGAGCTGGCATTAGATTGGCTGAGGGAGCTTGGTCTGCTGCATCCTGTGGGCCGAAGGACCATGGCCCTGACTAGAGCTGCGCTCGAAGAGGAAACACCGAGGGCGGTCTGACCGGACTGCAGGCTAAGCTAACTGCTAGCCCATGCAGACCGGCAGTTCTGACAGTCATCCTGGCTGGCGTTCGTTCTCTTGGACAGTGATTTATTTTTTTTAGTTTAGACCTATGTATTAGTTTGGATATATGTGTTCTTGGAGATTTTGGATGTGTTTTTGTCTTTGTGTTGCACTGCTGTGGGGTGGGGGAAATGACAAATGAAATGTTTCTGATTCTGAACTTTAGAGTAAGTGCAACAGGAAGATGTGCTTGAATCCCAAATCACCAAAATGATGAGCAGATGTCATAGCCGCAGTGCTCTAACTGTACTCCTCTGACCACAGAAGGAAGTGAGGGGAAAAGTAAACTAAAAGCCTATGAAGGAGGTAGATTAGATTTTTTTTCCCCCCGCCACATACACGCTCTCACAGTTGTCTTTTGTTTGTGTAATGTGTGTATTTTGCAGGAGCTAAGTCTGCGTAAGAAAGGTCTAGAGTGTTTAGTGTCCATCCTTAAATGTATGGTTGAGTGGAGCAAAGACATGTATGTCAACCCAAACCTGCAGGCTAACCTGGGTAAGCATACATTTCTTATTTCTGAGAGGCTAAAACAGGATAAAGTACATTTGGGGGGTGTCTAGCAGCATCATGCTTACATCTCAGCATCTGAGCTGAACTTACTTCATCGTTTCGACAAATAAAGACTATCACATGTTGTGTAATTGAGCGGAAGCATAAATGCTATGTATTTATTTGTTTCTTGGAACACACACATACTACGTGCTTCCATGTGTGACTTGATTGTAGGCCAGGAGCGTTCATCAGACACAGAGGGGGGTGAACTGAAGCTCCCGGAGAACTTGGTGGGGCGTCGAGACAGCGTCAGCTCCCTGGACTCCACCGTGTCGTCCAGCATGCCATCCTCCCATCCAGACCACCCGGAGCAGTACGAAGTCATCAAACAGCAGAAGGACATCATCGAGCATGGCATCGAAATGCGAGTCTTCTCTCTGCTTAGTTAACATTAAGATTTTTCCTGTTTTCAACACACACAGCCATTCCTTGTGTCTTACTGTCTGTCTTACTGTCCTCCCTGTTCCTTGTGTCTTACTGTCTTACTGTCTGGCGATAGATGCGAGTTTGCCAAAACAGTCCGTCCTCCTGTCTCTCCCCAGGTTCAACAAGAAGCCAAAGCGAGGCATCCAGTACCTGCAGGACCAGGGCATGCTGGGTACCAAAGCCGAAGACATCGCCCAGTTCCTTCACCAGGAAGAGAGACTAGACACGGTGAGTGATTCTCATTCACACAACCCATCAGCTTTCCCACATACTGTAAACCATGGGATGTTGGATGTTGTGCCACTGCCTAGTGGACACCTCGGGAGAGGACTAGGCTACGGGAGTAAATCTCTACACAACATCAACCTCCACAGTGCGGTTGTTTTTTGTTTTTCTTGCCCTTTTGTATGTGTTTAAGTGGGAGAGTACTGCTGGCGTCATGTGTGGCTGCCGCTTCTCCCTCTCGTAGCCCCCCCTTCCCATCCACCCCTGTATGTCTGTGTTGTGTGTATCTGTTGTCTTGGTTCGCCCTGTTTATTGTAAAGCAACTTTGAGTATTAGAAAAGCGCTATATAAGATTGATTTATTATTATTATATTGTAAAGATTGTGTGATGGTGCTGTTAATAATCACAACAGTAAACCTTGTTGTGCAATGCTATGTTGTTCAGCAATACAAAAATAAAAGTGTATTTCATCGGGCATCTGGGTAGCATAGTGGTCTATTGCGTTGCCTACCAACACGGGCATCGCCGGATTGAATCCCTGTGTTACCTCCGGCTTGGTCTGGTGTCCTACAGACACAATTGGCCGTGTCTGCGGGTGGGAAGCCGGATGTGGGTGTGTCCTGGTCGCTGCGCTAGTGCCTCCTCTGGTCGGCCAGGGCACCTGTTTGGGGGGGGGGGGACTGGGAATAGCGTGATCCTCCCACGCGCTACGTCCCCCTGGTGAAACGCCTCACTGTCAGGTGAAAAGAAGTGGCTGGTGACTTCACATGTATCGGAGGAGACATGTGGTAGTCTGCAGCCCTCCTCAGATCAACAGAGGAGGCGGAGCAGAGACCAGGACGGCTCGGAAGAGTGGGGTAATTGGCCAAGTGCAATTGGAGAGAAAAAGGGGGAAATTAAAAAAAAAAGAAAAGCTTATTTCTAAAAGTTGAGGTAATGATTATTAAATCCGATTTAGCCGTCGGACAATATATAAGCATTCAAACCAAATACGATTGTGGATGCACTCACGGATGTATTTTCTCCTTTCTTTCTTTTCTGTCTGTAATAATGTCTACAGACCCAGGTGGGGGAGTTCCTGGGTGAAAATATCAAATTCAACAAAGAGGTGATGTACTGCTACGTGGACCAGCTGGACTTTTGTGGCCGGGATTTTGTCTCGGCACTCAGAGCCTTCCTGGAGGGCTTCAGGCTGCCAGGAGAGGCACAGAAGATCGACAGGCTCATGGAGAAGTTTGCTGCACGATACCTGGAGTGTAACCAGGGGTAAGAAAGAGAGATTGATGCCCGTCTTTAGAGTAACAGTTCCTCAAAGAATATGTGGCTAGAGAGGTTTTGGTTCTTGGTCTGGCCTAGTTAGGTACTTCTCAAGGTGAGGTCTTCAGAGTTCAAATTTGATCCAAATTCATATCCAGTCTCTTAACAGCTTTTGCTGTGTTGTGTTTTCTTTTGCAGACAGACCCCTTTTGCAAGCGCAGACACTGCTTATGTGCTGGCTTACTCTATCATTATGCTCACCACAGACTTGCACAGCCCTCAGGTGAAAGCTGGAACTGAAATATATAAATTTTCTATTAGGATATACAACACTTGATGCTGTTGGTCTGACTTTGCCCTTATGGCAGGAAATTCCTTTCTCATGTGTCACATTCCCAACAATTCCCATCCATTTTTTCTCTTTCATTCATCCTGCCTGTTTCTCTGTTATCTGCCCCCTTTGGGTAGGTGAAGAATAAAATGACAAAGGAGCAGTATATCAAAATGAACCGCGGTATCAATGACAGCAAGGACTTGCCCGAGGAGTACCTCTCGTCCATATATGACGAGATTGCGGGTAAAAAGATCGCCATGAAGGAGAGCAAGGAGTATTCGATCACTCCGAAGTCCAGCAAGCAGAGTGAGTACTTCTCTGAGTAGACTTACAGCCCCTGGGATGATTTGAAGTTTTCCCTTAAATGTTTATCCTGATTCATTTCGTTCTATTTAGTAAGTAATAAAAGTAGTATTCAAGAAGGTCCTGGGTTTGAGTCCCGGGGTAGTCCAACTTTGGGGGTCATCCTGGGTTGTCCTCTGTGTGGAGTTTGCATGTTCTCCCCGTGTCTGCATTGGTTTCCTCCTGGTGCTCCGGTTTCCTCCCATAGTCCAAAGACATGTAGGTCAGGTGAATTGCCCGTACTAAATTGTCCCTAGGTGTGAATGTGTGTGTGTGTGTGTACATGTTTAGCTATCCTTCTGTGGACCAAATGTCCATACAAGGATAGCAAAACCTGACAGCACGTACCTTGTGCGGACATTTCAGCGGTCCGCACAAGGAAAAGGGTCTATTTTAGGGTTAGGAGTTGGTTTTAGGGTTACGTTTAGAATTAGGGTTAGGTTAAGGTTAGGCATGTAGTTTGCGTGGTTAAGGTTAGGGTTAAGGGCTAGGAAATGAATATAGTCAATGAGGGGTCCACACAAGGATAGTGAAACACGACTGTGTGTGTGTGTGTGTCCTGTTATGGCCTGGCGGCCTGTCCAGGGTGTCTCCCCACCTGCCACCCAGTGACTGCCGGGATAGGCTCCAGCATCCCCATGACCCTGAGAGCAGGATAAGCAGTTTAGATGATGGATGGATCGATGGTTCTGTTAAGATTATACACATCCAAAATCTCTTAAGATCTCTGATATTCCAGCAGACACATTATGTAGCAACATATTTCCAATGATAACAGCCTTTAATATTTCTTAGGGTTGAAAAGAGAACACCCATACAGTATCCTACAGGCTTATGGTCCTCTCTGTTAATATCGACTGTTTTTCATGAGATTTACAAGAAATGCCACAACTTTAATCGTGAAAACCTCCTATCTTCTCCTTCCAGGTGTAGCCAGTGAGAAGCAGCGTCGCTTATTATACAACATGGAGATGGAGCAGATGGCAAAAACGGCTAAAGCTCTGATGGAGGCCGTCAGCCACGCCCAGGCCCCCTTCTTCAGTGCTACACATCTGGAGCATGTCAGACCCATGTTCAAGGTAGACACACACATGAACCCCTTGGAGAACATGTTGCAGAATTCAGGTGGATGATTCCCAGTAATTGTAATAAGGAGTAGCCACAGGTTTGGTCTGTCAGCCACTTTGTAACCATCTGGCTTGGGTGTTGTCTTGTTTTCCCCCAATGCCACTGAATTCAAACAGCAGCTTTAAAGGGACCGATTAAAAACTAGAGCTGCAGAGAGGAGAAAAGCAGTGGAGTGACAGAAAGGAAAACCGGTCTTTGTATCTGTGTTCCCTTCTGTCTTTTGAAGCTGGCATGGACGCCCTTGTTGGCAGCATTCAGTGTGGGACTGCAGGACTGTGATGACCCAGAGGTGGCCTCCCTGTGTCTGGAAGGCATTCGGTGTGCCATCAGGATTGCCTGCATCTTCAGCATGCAGGTAGGCCAGATATTTTCCATCGGAACAAGCCAGCCTATTGACCACTGCTAGTTTTACATTTACATTGGCTTAACTTTTTTCAGTTTCGTCTCTCAACTGACCAAGTCCTGAATTTGATATTGTCTTCCGTTCTTGATCCAGTGCCAAACCAGTCACTTATTTAATCTAGTAGTGCTTGGGGTCTGCATCCAAAAGTGGCCCCTTTGCTCTCTTTGCATTTTGAATAAATGCACAGTTGACGCTGCATTTGCTCAGAATTCCCAGCTGTGCCTCCAGTGCAATGTTCTGCTCACGTCATCATAACCCTGTGCAACACCCCTCTTTCTTTTCAGTTGGAGCGGGATGCTTACGTGCAAGCCCTGGCCAGATTCACTCTGCTGACGGCCAGTTCCAGTATCACGGAGATGAAGCAGAAGAACATTGACACCATCAAGACCCTTATCACTGTGGCCCACACTGATGGAAACTACCTGGGCAACTCCTGGCATGAAGTAAGCCCCTCGTGACACGTCTTGCACATGTGCTGTGTGAGGAAACCGAAGAAAAAAGAGCTCACCGTGAATGTCGGTAAAAAGTAAATCAAGCAGAAATAAATGGACATAATTTGGTTGGACTGTTTAGTCTGCGGGTGGCACAGTGGCGCAGTGGTTAGCGCGGTCGCTTCACAGCAAGAAGGTCCTGGGTTCGAGCCCCGGGGTAGTCCAACCTTGGGGGTCGTCCCGGGTTGTGCTCTGTGTGGAGTTTCCATGTTCTCCCCGTGTCTGTGTGGGTTTCCTCCGGGGGCTCCGGTTTCCTCCCACAGTCCAAAGACATGTAGGTCAGGTGAATCGGCCGTACTAAATTGTCCCTAGGTGTGTGTGCGTGTGTGTGTGTGTGTGTGTGTGTGTGTGTGTGTGTGTGTGTGTGTGTGTGTGTGTTGGCCCTGTGTGATGGCCTGGCGGCCCATCCAGGGTGTCTCCCCGCCTGCCGCCCAATGACTGCTGGGATAGGCTCCAGCATCCCTGCAACCCGGAGAGCAGGATAAGAGGTTCGGATAATGGATGGATGGATGTTTAGTCTGCTTTCCTCAACAGAGGGGAAGTTAGCAGAGTATCCCACAAAGGGGCCCTCGTTGATCTCAGACCTTGAGTCACACTAAGATTCTAAATACAAACAGCCCCCGAACGTCGCTGGCAGTAACTCCCGGCCTATTAACTTGTTCTGTTTATTTTCTGAAATCAGCTCTGTTTGTTAAAGTCTAACAATCTGACCATCAGTCACATTACTCTGCAGTCAGCCAGATCTGTTGAAACGCTTCTGGTTTTTGTATTTCTCATTTTCACGTTTGGCCAGTAAGCCTGTGTGGGACTAGGAGGGACTGGTCTTGATTGTGTGTGTTTATAGATCCTGAGGTGTATCAGCCAGCTGGAGCTTGCCCAGCTGATAGGTACGGGGGTGAAGACACGCTACATCTCAGGGGTGGTCCGAGACAGAGAGTCCGGAATGAAGGGCTTCCCTGCTGGGACAGAGGAGTTCATGCCCCTAGGACTGGGTAAGTACACACACACACACACATGTTATGTTTCTGTACTTGAAAGTACATTCAGTACTTCCATTCCTAGTAAAACCCTTTAAAGACAGCATGTCTTTCTTAACACTAGAACGGCCGGGATTTCTCTCCTACCTGAAACGACCGCGGGTGGTCAAAATGACCGCCACGGTTTTAAACTCTATATTCTGTTAAGATAAATATCCAGTTGAGATAGTAATGCATTACATATGTTAGTATGTCTGTTATGAAACTGACACCAAAATTAACATTTTAACAACTTTAATACTATTTTTTCAAACAATTTAAACTGGCCACTGTCCAACGCCTGTAAATACTGCAACGCCTCGGTGGTAGTAACTATGCGTCTGTAACCAGACATGTTGGCAATAATCAAAATCAAGTGTAGACTATTTCTCTGCACTGGAGGACACTAGTGTGTTTCTAGGACAGAGCAACGAACTTCACGAAGGAAATGACGGAACCAACACACGTCATAAATACTGACATGACGCACACGATGACACACAAATTACGAGCAGTCTTTTTGACCACTCATGGTCGTTTTAGGTAGATTCACCATGGCTTTTTTTTCGTGCAGTTGGTCTAAAACTCATTTGAATGCAAATATATGCAAGTTTAGGAGCATTCAGGGAGCGGCAGGTCTGTATCGTTTTTTTCCGCAAAGTTATTCAACTTTGAAAATCCAAATCTGTCAGAACGATGACCTTGGTTGTTCTAGTGTTAAAGACGGTGTGTCTTTCTTAACAAAGTTTGGCTTATTTTCCTGTCTTTGTGAGGTTGGCTGAACACACACACACACACACACACACACTCTGCCTTTATGGCTTATTCATTGTGCATTCCAGAGCAACCCTCTGTTCGTGTGAGTGCTCATGCATGGATGTGCACATTACTGTGTGTGATGTTGCAGGTACCCTGGTGGGAGGCCAGGACAAGAAACAGATGGCTTACATCCAGGAGTCGGTAGGAGAGACCAGCTCTCAGAGTGTGGTGGTGGCTGTAGACAGGTGAGATGATAATACACACTCAGAAACATAACTTTGATAGTAAACTGGTGGCACGGTGGCGCAGTGGTTAGCGCGGTCGCCTCACAGCAAGAAGGTCCTGGGTTTGAGCCCCAGGGTTGTCCAACCTTGGGGGGTTGTCCCGGGTCGTCTTCTGTGTGGAGTTTGCATGTTCTCCCTGTGTCTGTGTGGGTTTCCTCCGGGTGCTCCAGTTTCCTCCCACAGTCCAAAGACATGTAGGTCAGGTGACTCGGTCATACTAAATTGTCCCTAGGTGTGAATGTGTGCGTGTGTGTGTGTGTCGGCCCTGTGATGGACTGGTGGCCTGTCCAGGGTGTCTCCCTGCCCAATGACTGCTGGGATAGGCTCCAGCATCCCCATGACCCTGAGAGCAGGATAAAGTGGTTTGGATAATGGATGGATGATAGTAAACTAGAATTGTAATATGTTGTATAGTTTTAGTTGCTATTAAAGGTTTACACAATTTTCTGTCGTTAATTGCCTTAGGCCTCGTTTGAGAACCCATTACATCAGCATTTTTTTTACCTTCATTTGAATAAAATTAACCAATGAGATGAGGATAGAGACTAAAGACTACTAATTTTACTTAATATTAAAATCGTGAAGGAAGTTGTTCTATAAATTATCTTTAACTGATACAAGTCTGAAAACTATTTGTTGTCCACAGGATCTTCACTGGTTCCACCAGGCTAGATGGAAATGCAATTGGTCAGTGTACATCCCCTCTCCTAACACAACACAACACAACAGTTTTAATTCACCCCCAGCAGTCTGCATCTGTTTTTGTATTTGCATTATACCGGGTGTCTTCTAAAGGGTTACTGTGTGTTTTTGGTGGCCTTATACACGATAAAGAGGGGGAGAGAACTTTTTTGCCGTTGCCAGTGTTTGGTGTGTGTTTGCTTGTGAGTCTAACAACGGCATTGCCGTTTCACCATTCCCAGTGGACTTTGTGCGGTGGCTGTGCGCAGTATCCATGGATGAGCTGGCCTCGGCCCACCAGCCCAGGATGTTCAGCTTACAGAAGATAGTGGAGATCTCCTACTACAACATGAACCGCATCAGGCTACAGTGGTCTCGCATCTGGCAGGTCATTGGGGACCACTTCAACAAGGTCAGAGCAAATGTCAATTAATGGCGTGGTGTAGAAATTAACCAACCAAGCATACGCTGTGATTGTGCTGCATTTTTATCCCTACATCCATACGTAGGGATACAAATGAATGTAAATCAGCTTTAAAACTTATTTTTATACATGTATTGATACTTGAATAAGTTCCTGCTCTCATTATTATTAAAAAAAAAAACAGGATTTAGTATGTGGCAGAATTAATTTTGGTAATACCCATTCAACACCTGTTTGTGTGCTACGTGTTCTGTGCATTGCAGGTGGGCTGTAACCCGAACGAAGATGTAGCCATCTTCGCCGTGGACTCTCTGAGGCAGCTGTCCATGAAGTTCCTGGAGAAAGGAGAGCTGGCCAACTTCCGCTTCCAGAAGGACTTCCTCAGACCCTTTGAACACATCATGAAGAAGAACAGGTAGAGATGGACTGACACAGGTGTAGCTGAGCATTAGGGTGGGGGAGGCTGACAAATCTAAGGTAGCAGTCTAACACAGTCCTCCCTATCCAAGCTGTGTGATGTGGTTAGCCTGCCATATTATTTGCCGGTGTTAATTCTTATGTATGTGGGGCGGCATGGTGGTGCAGTGGTTAGTGCAGTCGCCTCACAGCAAGAAGGTCCTGGGGGTCATCCTGTTAACATGTATTCTCACTATATTATGTTCAATACGGTAAATGTTCACACTATGGCTTTTGTGGATACTGGGGACGCATGCGCGGTGGACCGGACGGTCTTGGAGGGAAATGTTTTTACTTGTGGTGAGTGCAGCTGGCTGGCGTGATGGCCGGTGCGTAGAGAGGAATAAAGTTTCTCAAAAGATAATAAACGTCGTGTTTATTCTAGTTTAACATTGGTAGCAGAGGGTGGTTTGAAGATGGCTGCAAGTTATAAAATTCCGCCGAAATTTGACAAGGCTAGGCCGTATGAATGTTGGAAGAATGAAGTCAACATATGGATGCGAGTTACAGAACTTGACAAGAAGAAGCAGGCTCTCACGGTTGCTTTGGGACTTGGCGGGCGAGCAAGAGAAACGGCATTGGAAATACCTGTGGAAGATTTAGACAAGAACGATGGTATGACAACTTCATTGGCGAAATTAGATGGAGTGTTTCTTAGAGAGGAAAAAGACCGCGCATATGAAGCGTACTCTCGTTTTGACAGTATTACAAAAGACAGTGCCTTGTCCATGGCGGACTATGTCATTGAGTTTGAGCAGCGATATAACCGGATGAAAAGATATAACATGACGCTGCCCGATGCTGTGTTGGCTTTTAAGCTACTAGACACAGCCTGTCTTGATGAAAGGAACAGACAGTTAGCACTGACTGCGTGTACGGATTTGACGTTTTCTTCGATGAAATCGGCACTGAAGCGGATATTCGGTGGCAAGCTAGCAAGCGCCACACGTGGAATTCAAGTGAATCAAGATGAAGCTTTTTTCACAGAACAGAGATCCCGCGGAAAGGGTTACGTTAATAAACTAAATGTGACGTCGCAGGGTGGACAACATAAGCAACCATTACCTGGGACTAATCCTCTTGATAAGTTTGGTAAAAGGTCTAGATGCGCCATTTGTCAGAGCACTTTTCATTGGGCTAAAAATTGCCCACACAGAGAGAGTGAACAAGTGAAAGTCACTGAAGATGTAGAAGAATGTAACATTACACTGTACTCAAAATCTACTATGTCAGATTCAGAGATCTTTTTTGACTGAATCTTTAGGATCAGCTATTATTGATACTGCTTGTACTCGCACTGTATGTGGTGAGAAGTGGCTAGACAGCTATGTTAATGATCTTAGCGAAGTCCAGGTAAACCAGTTGATGAAAACAGAAGTGCCCAGTTCTAGACCGTTTAGATTTGGAGATGGAAATGTAGTATACTCCACCAGAAGAGTTAAGGTACCTGCAACAATTGGGCAGACTAAGTGCCAAGTTGAGACGGAAGTAGTCAAAGCTGACACCACTATTACTGAGTAAGACATCCCTGAAAAAGCAGGCTCTGTTTTGGATATGGAAAATGACAGAGTTGTGATGTTCAAGCAACCAGTGCCTCTTGAGTTAACAAGTTCTGGACATTACTGTGTAGACATCAGAGGTAAAGAAAATATGTCCCCCAGTGAAAAGGATGAGGTCCTTACAGTCACAGAGGACATGTCCCCAGATGAGAAACACAAAGTTCTCCTGAAGCTGCATAAGCAGTTTGGTCACACTTCTGCAGAGAGACTACTAAGGCTTCTTCACAGCTCAGGAAATAGAGATAAAGAATGTGGGACTGTGTTAGAACAAATAGTACAGGACTGTGACATTTGTCAACGTTACAGTAACACAAAGCCAAAGCCCACTGTGGGTTTACCATTAGCTTCAGAGTATAATGAAACTGTCGCGGTGGACTTGCATGAGCTTGAACCTGGTGTATGGTATCTCCACATCATCGACCATTTCACCCGCTTCAGCGCCGGAAACATCGTAAAAACAAAGAGGTCGTCTGAAATAGTCAACTCCATCATCCACACTTGGATAAGTGTTCATTGTCCCCCTCAGAGACTCTACAGTGACAATGGTGGAGAATTCAATAACAACGAGATGAGACACGGCAGAAAACTTTAACATAGAGATAAAAACGACGGCGGGATACAGCCCCTGGAGGAACGAGCTGTTGGAAAGACACAATCAAACGCTCACTGAGATCCTCCTGAAGGTGAAACGAGAGAATGGATGTGACTGGGAAACTGCTTTAGACTGGGCCCTTATGGCTAAAAACAGTATGGTTAGTGTGCATTGCTACAGTCCACACCAACTAGTGTTCGGTAAGAATCGTAACATCCCCTCAATTTTGGTTGACAAACCACCTGCTCTAGAGGGTACCACGATGAGTATGAGGGTAGGGGCACACATAGCAGCGCTACATGCATCTAGAAAAGCTTTTACAGAATCTGAATGCTCAGAGAGGATAAGGAGAGCCTTGCGTAAACAAACCAGATCCACAGATTATAGATATGTATCAGGAGACAAAATATATTACAAATGAGCCGACAGTACAGAGTGGAAGGGGCCAGGGGTAGTTATTGGCCAGGACGGAGCTGTTGTGTTTGTGAGACATGGTGGCATTCTGGTAAGAGTCCATCACTCTAGGCTTCGTAAAGTGAACACACAAGACAAAAATGATCAAACTATAGAAAATGATGCAACTAGGGAGACAGAAAATGAGAGAGGCACTGTAAGCTATACAGATGGTGCACAGAGTACAGACAATGAACAGGATAATACACAGGATACAGACAATGAACCGGATAATACCAGAGATAGTGAAACTAATAGTATAGATGTACGTCCTCCTGCCATCCCAGAGAGACAAAGTATAAAGTTTGGAGCAGGGCACACTGTTACATTTATGGATAAAGATGACGGTAGTCTCCAAAAAGCCAGACTTTTAGGTAGAGCTGGCAAAGCAACAGGGAAATGGAAACATTGGTACAACCTACAATACATTGAACCTGATGGTAGTAATGGACAAAAGAAGGCAGCTGATATGTCACAAGTTGACAATCTTAATGTTGATGTTGCCAAAGATGTCTCGTTTGATGTCGCTAAACAACAAGAGATTGAAAGTTGGCGTAAAAACAATGTTTTTGAGGAAGTTGTTGATGAAGGTCAAAAGTGTGTTTCCACAAGATGGGTGTGTAATTTAAAAGAAACGTCTGGGGGTATAGTGCCTAAAGCACGCCTTGTAGCAAGAGGCTTTGAAGAACTTAATATTGATGAGTTGCAGAAAGATTTTCCAACATGTGCTTCAGAATCACTCAGACTACTGTTAGCAGTCATCTGTCAAAACAAATGGCAAGTCCATTCGATGGACATCAAATCTGCTTTCTTACAGGGCATGGAGCTTTCTAGGGACATTTATATACGCCCCCCCACCTGAGGCAGGAAGTGTTAATGTAATATGGAAACTAAAGAAATGTGTATATGGTCTTGCTGATGCTTCATTGTACTGGTATAACAAAGTAAAAGAAATAATGATATGCACAGGAGGGAAAATGTCACAAGTAGATCCAGCAGTATTTTATTGGTTAGATAAAGAGTTAAGGGTTCTCTGGTCAGACACTAAAACTCAACTTGCTGACTGTTTAACTAAGAAAGGAGCATCTGCCCTTGTGCTTTTGAAAGCTCTTAGTGAAGGACTATGGGACATTTCCTAAAAGGTGCTTTCATGGCTTGCTCTTAACACAGCCTTTATGGATGGCAATTTTTTATTTTTGTTTGACTACATGTTTGGGAATGTAACTGTTGATGTTCACTATATCCCTGCTTTGTAACAACAGACTTCACTGTGTTTTTTTCTTTTAAAAAGTATAGCGAGATTGTTAACATGTATTCTCACTATATTATGTTCAATACGGTAAATGTTCACAGCATGGCTTTTGTGGATACTGGGGACGCATGCGCGGTGGACCGGACGGTCTTGGAGGGAAATGTTTTTACTTGTGGTGAGTGCAGCTGGCTGGCGTGATGGCCGGTGCTTAGAGAGAAATAAAGTTTCTCAAAAGATAATAAACGTCGTGTTTATTCTAGTTTAACAATCCCGGGTCATCCTCTGTATGGAGTTTGCATGTTCTCCCCGTGTCTGTGTGGGTTTCCTCCGGGTGCTCCGGTTTCCTCCCACAGTCCAAAGACATGTAGGTCAGGTGAATCGGCCGTACTAAATTGCCCCTAGGTAGGTGTGTGTGTGTGTGTGTGTGTGTGTGTGTGTGTGTGTGTGTGTGTGTGTGTGTGTGTGTGTGTATATATACACTACCGTTCAAAAGTTTGGGGTCACATTGAAATGTCCATATTTTTGAAGGAAAAGCACTGTACTTTTCAATGAAGATAACTTTAAACTAGTCTTAACTTTAAAGAAATACACTCTATACATTGCTAATGTGGTAAATGACTATTCTAGCTGCAAATGTCTGGTTTTTGGTGCAATATCTACATAGGTGTATAGAGGCCCATTTCAAGCAACTATCACTCCAGTGTTCTAATGGTACAATGTGTTTGCTCATTGGCTCAGAAGGCTAATTGATGATTAGAAAACCCTTGTGCAATCATGTTCACACATCTGAAAACAGTTTAGCTCGTTACAGAAGCTACAAAACTGACCTTCCTTTGAGCAGATTGAGTTTCTGGAGCATCACATTTGTGGGGTCAATTAAACGCTCAAAATGGCCAGAAAAAGAGAACTTTCATCTGAAACTCGACAGTCTATTCTTGTTCTTAGAAATGAAGGCTATTCCATGCGAGAAATTGCTAAGAAATTGAAGATTTCCTACACCGGTGTGTACTACTCCCTTCAGAGGACAGCACAAACAGGCTCTAACCAGAGTAGAAAAAGAAGTGGGAGGCCGCGTTGCACAACTGAGCAAGAAGATAAGTACATTAGAGTCTCTAGTTTGAGAAACAGACGCCTCACAGGTCCCCAACTGGCATCTTCATTAAATAGTACCCGCAAAACACCAGTGTCAACATCTACAGTGAAGAGGTGGCTGCGGGATTCTGGGCTTCAGGGCAGAGTGGCAAAGAAAAAGCCATATCTGAGACTGACCAATAAAAGAAAAAGATTAAGATGGGCAAAAGAACACAGACATTGGACAGAGGAAGACTGGAAAAAAGTGTTGTGGACGGATGAATCCAAGTTTGAGGTGTTTGGATCACAAAGAAGAACATTTGTGAGACGCAGAACAAATGAAAAGATGCTGGAAGAATGCCTGACGCCATCTGTTAAGCATGGTGGAGGTAATGTGATGGTCTGGGGTTGCTTTGGTGCTGGTAAGGTGGGAGATTTGTACAGGGTAAAAGGGATTCTGAATAAGGAAGGCTATCATTCCATTTTGCAACGCCATGCCATACCCAGTGGACAGCGCTTGATTGGAGCCAATTTCATCCTACAACAGGACAATGACCCTAAACACACCTCCAAATTGTGCAAGAACTATTTAGAGCAGAAGCAGGCAGCTGGTATTCTATCGGTAATGGAGTGGCCAGCGCAGTCACCAGATCTGAACCCCATTGAGCTGTTGTGGGAGCAGCCTGACCGTATGGTACGCAAGAAGTGCCCATTCAACCAATCCAACTTGTGGGAGCTGCTTCTGGAAGCGTGGGGTGCAATTTCTCCAGATTACCTCAACAAATTAACAGCTAGAATGCCAAAGGTCTGCAATGCTGTAATTGCTGCAAATGGAGGATTCTCTGACGAAAGCAAAGTTTGATGTAAAAAAAATCTTATTTCAAATACAAATCATTATTTCTAACCTTGTCAATGTCTTGACTCTATTTTCTATTCATTTCACAACATATGGTGGTGAATAAGTGTGACTTTTCATGGAAAACACAAAATTGTTTGGGTGACCCCAAACTTTTGAACGGTAGTGTATATATACACTACCGTTGCTCTAAATAGTTCTTGCACAATTTGGAGGTGTGTTTAGGGTCATTGTCCTGTTGTAGGATGAAATTGGCTCCAATCAAGCGCTGTCCACTGGGTATGGCATGGCGTTGCAAAATGGAGTGATAGCCTTCCTTATTCAGAATCCCTTTTACCCTGTACAAATCTCCCACCTTACCAGCACCAAAGCAACCCCAGACCATCACATTACCTCCACCATGCTTAACAGATGGCGTCAGGCATTCTTCCAGCATCTTTTCATTTGTTCTGCGTCTCACAAACGTTCTTCTTTGTGATCCAAACACCTCAAACTTGGATTCATCCGTCCACAACACTTTTTTCCAGTCTTCCTCTGTCCAATGTCTGTGTTCTTTTGCCCATCTTAATCTTTTTCTTTTATTGGTCAGTCTCAGATATGGCTTTTTCTTTGCCACTCTGCCCTGAAGCCCAGAATCCCGCAGCCGCCTCTTCACTGTAGATGTTGACACTGGTGTTTTGCGGGTACTATTTAATGAAGATGCCAGTTGGGGACCTGTGAGGCGTCTGTTTCTCAAACTAGAGACTCTAATGTACTTATCTTCTTGCTCAGTTGTGCAACGCGGCCTTCCACTTCTTTTTCTACTCTGGTTAGAGCCTGTTTGTGCTGTCCTCTGAAGGGAGTAGTACACACCGGTGTAGGAAATCTTCAATTTCTTAGCAATTTCTCGCATGGAATAGCCTTCATTTCTAAGAACAAGAATAGACTGTCGAGTTTCAGATGAAAGTTCTCTTTTTCTGGCCATTTTGAGCGTTTAATTGACCCCACAAATGTGATGCTCCAGAAACTCAATCTGCTCAAAGGAAGGTCGGTTTTGTAGCTTCTGTAACGAGCTAAACTGTTTTCAGATGTGTGAACATGATTGCACAAGGGTTTTCTAATCATCAATTAGCCTTCTGAGCCAATGAGCAAACACATTGTACCATTAGAACACTGGAGTGATAGTTGCTTGAAATGGGCCTCTATACACCTATGTAGATATTGCACCAAAAACCAGACATTTGCAGCTAGAATAGTCATTTACCACATTAGCAATGTATAGAGTGTATTTCTTTAAATTTAAGACTAGTTTATAGTTATCTTCATTGAAAAGTACAGTGCTTTTCCTTCAAAAATATGGACATTTCAGTGTGATCCCAAACTTTTGAACGGTAGTGTATATATATATATATATATGTGTGTGTCAGCCCTGTGTGATGGCCTGGTGACCTGTCCAGGGTGTCTCCCCACCTGTCGCCCAGTGACTGCTGGGATAGGCTCCAGCATCCCCACGACCTTGAAAGCAGGATAAGTGGTTCGGATGATGAATGGATGGAATTCTCATGTATTTCACTGTCTCCGCTGTCATCTAAAGACTCTAATGCATCTCTTCTGACTTGACTGGGCAGTGCCCTGCAAGTATACAGCCAGGCCATGTTTGTCTGTAGAGACGAGGTTGGAGGAAAATATGTGGTGATTTAGTGCCTGTCGTCATTGAGAAGTAAAAGGAAAGGCTGGCAGAAATGGATGATGCTGAGCATGAACATGTCAGCGGCCGCTTGGTTAGATATAGGAACACATGGGGGCTTAATGTACTTAAGGCCACAGTTCACAGCAACTGAGTTACTTATTCATTAGATGTCATGGAGGGACACGTGTGCACACCCACACCGCTGTAACCCGTTACTTTCCTCTCGCTCCCCCAGGTCCCCCACGATCAGAGACATGGTGATCAGGTGTGTGGCCCAGATGGTGAACTCTCAGGCAGCCAACATTCGCTCTGGCTGGAAGAACATCTTCTCAGTGTTCCACCAAGCCGCCTCCGACCACGATGAGACTATAGTGGAGCTGGCTTTCCAAACCACCGGGCTCATAATCAGTGAGTATAACCGCATCTGATTCCCCGCAGTGGCCATTTTGGCTTTTTGGCTTTTATGATACAACTGAGTCATGCTGGTGCTGAACCTCAGCTGACTGTGATGCAGCCAAGTGGCGGAGGTGGTGCCTTTCAAACTGGCTCATTACCACTGGGTAGTTTGTGATTGGCTTTAATTATTGTTGGCTGGCTATCAAAATGTTTGCCTTCTACCGTGACAACCACTGGCAATGGTAATTACCATGATTTTATATGCAAATTATATCTGAATTTTCATTTATTGTGGGTAATGGTTTGAGAATGATTTGGATCAACTCTAAATGGAAAGTTGTTCTGTCAGTTTGGCCCTAGTGGTAGTCCAACTCATGTGCAGGAATTTTTGACTTAAATCCCTAAACTAGCACAACCAAACTGAAGAGAGGTTCTCGGTTGTCTGTCTTTATTTCCTCGTTTCTCCCTCCATCCCGCTGCCTTCAGTGAACACCTTCCAGCAGCACTTCGCAGCAGCCATCGACTCGTTCCAGGATGCCGTCAAGTGCCTGTCGGAGTTTGTTTGCAACGCCGCCTTCCCCGATACCAGCATGGAGGCCATCAGGCTGATAAGGCGCTGCGCTAAATACGTCTCCGATAGGCCACAGGTAGGAGCACTCGTGTCACTTCCCGCCTGACGGTGGGGCAGCCGCATGGCGTAGTGTGTCAGCCAGCATCCACCTTGCCAAAGCATCCTTCAGCAAGACACTGAATCTCTAGCAGCTTGATGGTTTCTGGGCTTTGTCCGACTCACTTGGACCTCTGTAAAGAAAATCTTCAGACAGGAGACAAAAAAATGTCTTTCCAACATTATTCTGCTTATTCTGCCTCTGAGCGTGGCCTTAGTTATGAAAAAATGTGTGGCCCCATTACAGATGGATGATCTAAGATTTGATAATTTGGACTACACACAAAATTTTTCTTTTTTTTACAAATTACTATGTAGTTTGAATCCAATAAATTGATCCAAAATGTCCAACCAACTGCTGCTCACCATCCCTGTCCAGGCCCTGAGGGAGTACACCAGCGATGACATGAATGTTGCGCCTGGTGACCGTGTGTGGGTTCGAGGCTGGTTTCCCATCCTGTTTGAGCTTTCCTGTATCATCAACCGCTGCAAACTGGACGTCAGGACCAGGTGAACTGGCTTAGTTCCCTGCCCCTGTCTCGTGTCATATATTTCTACCAGATATATTTGCCCCATTTGCCCCCCTCCCCATATGATTTTATTGATGCTTGTATTTCATCATCTAGAAGGCAGAAATGTACCTTCAGAAAATTGGATCTCAGAAATCAGAAAAAATAATGATTTAGTTGACATGCCTGAGAACGTTATTTTGTTTTTTAAAGACTAATCTGCCTGTTTTCCAACAGGGGTCTGACGGTGATGTTCGAGATCATGAAGAGTTACGGTCACACTTTTGAGAAGCACTGGTGGCACGACCTCTTCAGGATTGTCTTTCGAATCTTTGACAATATGAAGCTTCCCGAGCAGCAGACAGAGGTCAGAGGCCCCTGAAGTGACACTGATGCTATCATACTCCGAGTAGCAGCTCCCACATGTGACTGGAGGCCTCCTCTTTTGAGCTGAAACAGACCGACATGCTCAAAGAATATTAACACTAGAACGACTGGGATTTCACTCCTACCTAAAACGACCATGGGCAGTCAAAATGACCGCCAGTTTTTAAACTCTATATTCTGTCAAGATAAATATCCAGCTGAGATATTAATGCATTACATATGTTAGTATGTCTGTTAAGAAACTGACGGGTCCGCGGTGGTGTAGCGGTCTAAGCATCGGCTTTGTGTCGATGCAGTTGCCCCCTGGGGACCAATGTTTGCGTCCCGGTCTCGTCAGATCCGACTATGGCCGGACTCGATGAAGCAGCAATAATTGGCAACGCTGTCTGCGGGAGGGGGGCGGAGTTGGCTTGTTTTCGTCACATGAATGCATCTCTGTGTGTGTGGAGAAAAAGCAGTGGTTCGGCCTGGATTCACCTTGTCACGAAAGTGGCGAGGCGTCTCCTTCGAGACTGCCGACCGGAGAAATGCAGTTGGCGAACGCATGCAGTACGAGGGTGGGTGTTTGAACCAAAATAGGGATCGATTGGCCACTAAATTGGGAGAAAAAGGGAAAATTAGAAATAAATTAAAAAAGAAAAAGAAAAAAGAAACAAACCAAAATTAACATTTGAACAACTTTAATACTATTTTTCAAACAATTTAAAATGGCCGCTGTCCAACGCCTGTAAATACTGCAACGCCTCGGCGGTAGTCATGGTGCGTCTGTACCCAGACATGTTGGACAGAATCAAAAATCAAGTTTAGACTATTTCTCTGCACTGGACGACGCTAGTGTGTTTCTAGGACAGAGCAACGAACTTCACGAAGGAAATGACGCGACCAACACACGACGTAAATACTGACATGATGCACACAGTGACTCATGGTTGTTTTAAGTAGATCTTATCACTTTTTGTTCACTTGATCTAAAACTCATTTTAATGCAAATATATTCAATTTTGGGAGCATTCCACAAAGTTATTAAACTTTGAAAATCCAGAACCGTCATAATGACGGCCCTGGTCGTTCTAGTGTTAAATAATCAAGCACACATACACATCAGTCACATGAAAACATTACACAAACGTCTTTAGTGAAGTGAGATCTTGTTGATACAGACAGGGAGGCTGAAACAAAAATCAGCATTGATTCTCACCTGCTTGTGTGCATTTGTGTCTTTCTCGGTCCTGGCAGAAAACGGAGTGGATGACGACAACGTGCAACCACGCGCTGTACGCCATCTGTGACGTCTTCACGCAGTTCTACGAGCCCCTCAGTGAGGTCCTGTTGGCAGACATTTTCACACAGCTGCAATGGTGTGTCAGACAAGGTGGGTGTCCAGCACCAGAGGACAGGGGTGAATAGAAGAGTCTTGTATCATGATCATACATACAGTAATAAAAACTGTTTTATTTTAGTTTACAAAGAGCATAACAACTTTCAAGGGAGTTACTAGAAACTGTCCCAGTGCTGGTACTCTTGACTAGTTAATTTGGAATAAATGTGGTGCTGTGTAAGGATTACCTACCTGCATTTCCAAGTTTTATGGTGATGAAAATCTTTTAAATGGATACAAAATAAATCTTAAACATTAGTGTAAAATCATTACGTTAGTGTTTTGTCTCCCTTGTATTTCCTTTTTTTCAGCACTAGAAAATGTGATACTGCAAAAAAAGTGGTGTTTATCACTGCACATATCCTGGTTATACCCAGCCATGAGAATGTTATTTAGTCGACACAGGGTTTTTCCTGCATAGAGAACTACGAGGCGGCCGCCTCCGTCACATCTCGTCCCTCCTCCAGTGCTCAACGGGGGTCTTAATGAAAACCACTACCTTCTAATGAGCGCTGCACTCGGTGGGTTTGTCATTTTTAACTGCAGTTGCGGCATTACGCCGTCGCCGATGTGGTGGCGCTGTATCGTAACCAGCACAGTGCACCTGAAAAGGCGCTGCCAAAACTGCCAGACGGAAAAAAAAGCTGAAATTTTCCGGAAGTTTCCAGTTACCAGAAGCCTCTTGGATGAGAGGCAAAACGTCTTCACGGATATATAACCAAGTCCAGTTGCACTTGTTTCTATTCCTTTGGATAACTATGACCTGGATGAATGAGAACATTCACAGACATGTTGCGGAACAATTTGGGTCTGACACCCTTAAAATGGTGAGGGAATATGAAAGGATGGCTTGGAAGATTGCAGACTACAGAAAACACTTGCGATTTAATCTGAGATGCAGACAACACAGGCTCATACCCACTAGCCTGCGCCTGTGTACCACAATGAAAGGACATAGAGCAGACAGAATCATAGAGAAGGCACAGAATCAACTCCTGAATGAGAGTGAGACAGGTCCATTTCACTATTGAAGGGGTGAAGGAGAAATCTGACCAACTACTCCAGCAACTAACATCCCACTTGCCTGGTGCAGTCTTGGAGAGGGTCACTGATTTCACCAAGAAAGCCCAACTATCTCAACACCACAAAACCAAAGAAAGGCAGACAAGGAAGTTTCAAAACTTACAGCGACGAACCAACAACCCTAGCCAAGCAGATATACTTACCTGGAGACAAAAGACAGAACATCCCACACAAAACGAAACGCAGAACAGATGGATCAAAAATCTGTCGGACAAGGTACTTTCCCAATCAGAGAAGGTCTTAGCCAAAGGACTGAACTACGCCATGACACCCAAACAACTACCTATAGTTGACCTCATCACATCCACAGAATCAGCTATAAGGAAAAACAATCTAACGGAAACTGAAGCGGAACAGCTTAGGTTAAAGGTGTCAGCAGCTCTGTCCAATGCGAAACCCCCTCCTTCCAACCTAACCATGGAGGAAAGGAAAGCCGTGACAGCCCTGAGCAAGGATGAAAACGTCACTATCCTTCCAGCAGATAAGGGGAGCTGCACGGTTATCCTCAACACAACAGACTACCATGCCAAGATCACGTCATTACTCAGCGACACCGACACCTATGAACCGCTGAGACGCGATCCAACTAGTGGTTACAAGAGGAGAATAATAGAATACCTACAGAAACTACAGAAAGGAGGAACCATTGACTGGATACAATACCACCATCGCTACCCACAAGATAACATTCCATGCATATATAGACTCCCTAAGATCCATAAAGATGGAGCCCCCTCAGGCCCATCGTCAGCAGCATAAACTCGGTCACGTACAACATTGCCAAACATATAGCCAACATCTTGACCCCTTTAGTGGGCGAAACACCTCACCATATCCAAAACTCCATTGACTTTGTGAACAAGGTCCAAGGCGTAAAACTGGAACCGAATGAAACCATGGCATCCTATGACGTGACCTCGTTATTCACCTGCATCCCAACCATGGAAGCTTTGGAAACTGTGAGGCAACGTTTGCTACATGACAACACCCTCCACAATAGGACCAACCTCAGCCCAGACCAGATTTGCCAACTACTGGACCTTTGCCTGAACACTACATATTTCCGATTCAGGGGCCAGTTTTACAGACGGAAACACGGCTGTGCAATGGGCTCACCAGTATCGCCCATTGTGGCCAACTTATATATGGAAGAGGTAGAACACAGGGCCCTGAACTCCTTCAGAGGAACACCTCCGAGCCACTGGTTCAGATATGTGGACGACACATGGGTCAAAATCCAAACACAAGAGGTGCAAGCGTTTACCAAACACATCAACTCAGTGGACAAGAACATTAAGTTCACAAGGGAAGACGTAAAGAACAACAGTTTGCCCTTCTTGGACTGTGATGTCCACATTGGGGAAGACAGGAGCCTCCACATTGGGGTTTACAGGAAACCTACACACACAGACCAATATCTATTTTTCGACTCACACCACCCTCTGGAACACAAACTGGGCGTCATCAGAACTCTGCAACACAGAGCTGATAATGTGCCCAGCAGCACTCAGGCCCAACGGGAAGAACACAAACACCTGAGGGGAGCTCTAAAAACATGCGGCTACCCCAGTTGGACCTTTGTGAAAACTGCAACACGTTCCAGAAAGACCAACCGGGTGAGCGATGAGGAGAAGAGGAACAGAAGGAATAACATAGTCATCCCCGTATGTTTCTGGGGTCTCCGAGAAACTCAGGAGAATTTTTAACAAATACCGCATCCCGGTATACTTCAAACCCAGCAACACACTCCGACAAAGACTGGTTCATCCCAAAGACCGTGTACCACACACCCAGAAAAGCAATCTGGTGTATGCTGTACAATGCAATGAGGATTGCACTGACCTATACATAGGAGAAACCTAACAACCACTACACAAACGGATGGCCCAACACAGAAGGCCAAACTCCTCAGGACAAGACTCAGCAGTCTATCTACACCTAAAGGAAAAGACACACTCCTTCGAGGACAGCAACGTACACATTTTGGACAGGGAAGATAGATGGTTTGAAAGAGGGGTGAAGGAAGCCATCTATGCAAAACTGGAAAAGCCATCCCTCAACAGAGGAGGAGGTCTGCGTCACCACCTATCTCCCACTTACAATGCCGTCCTTTCATCTCTACCCAGGAGACTCAAGAAGCCTAGCCTCCAAGAACAACAGTCGGTCACTAACGGCTCCAACGACTCTCATGACCACTGAATGGAGCACTAACGAAGTCGAAACTAACACCTCCCAACGGCTGTCGTTGCTAAACATTGGAACACAAAAGAGCCATTGAAATCAGTAGATCTGATAACGACTGTCACTGCTAAACATCAGAACACAAAAGAGCCATTGACATCAATAGCTCTGACAACGACTCCAAAGAGGCTAAATATCTGAGTCTCATCACCAGCCAGTCAGACTAGCTTGGTCTAGTCAGAAAGGCACGAACTGAGGAAGCCTCTTGGATGAGAGGCGAAACGTCTTCACGGCTATATACCAAGTCCAGTTGCACTTGATTCAATTCCAAGTGCAACTGGAATTGAATTGGATAACCAGTTGGATAACCATGACCAATTGGATAACCGTGACCTGGATGAATGAGAACATTCACAGACAAGTTTCCAGTTGTGAAAAGTGTAAATTAAAGCAAAGGCTTTTATGTTCTATTTATGTTCAACTACACTGCAAGAGGGCCCATGTGAACTTTAAACAGCAGCTTATGTTATATTTGATTTGATTTTAAACAACTTCGCTGTTAGTGTGTAAATTAACACATTAGCATTGATGTTGTATTTGATTTAATGTTGAACAGGGCACCTTTATTTTTATTTTTTTAAATAAATTTGATTTAACATGACAATGGTCATTTTCTTCAGTCATACAATTATAGGAACTCGTAAAATATGTTGCTTGTAAAAGACAGTGTTTGCTTGAGCCAGCTGAAGGCCCGGTACACATGCACGTGTGTACACATGATCAGGATGGTACCACCTCCGCCCTCATGTGAGCCAGGAAAAATCCTGCAAAAGAAAATACAATTTATTTAGATGTATTTCACCATAGAGCCCATTGATAACAAGGGATTTGGGGGCTATGTAGTATAACTCCGTTGCCTGCTGTGTCTCCCTTACAGACAATGAGCAGCTGGCGCGGTCGGGTACAAACTGCCTGGAGAACCTTGTGATTCTGAACGGGGAGAAGTTCAGCCCCGATGTGTGGAACGTCACCTGCTCCTGCATGCTGGAAATCTTCCAGAACACCAGCCCACACGCGTATGTCCTCAATAACTGTTCGAACAACTGGGATGGGGGTCGGCTTAATTCAACAAACTCCAAATGTAAAAACTGCTTTCCACTGGTTCATGATGTGGTATCTGTTCTCTTTTTTTATATTCAAGCCTGGAGGTGTTGTAGTTATATAGAGAGTTAACATGTTATTTTTAAAAATGATTTTTGTAAAAAGACTTAAGGTGATTTTGAATCAAATGATCCCGATCATGTTAACATTAGATATTGGACTGTCAGTTAACGATGAACTTAGCTTGGACAAGCTAACTTAACTTAACTTAACTTAACTTAGCTTAGTTTAACTTAGCTTAGCTTAACTGAACTGAACTTAATTTAACTTAGCTAATCTTAGTTTAGTTTATTGTGGCTTAACTTAATTTAACTTATCTTAGTTTAGTTTATTTTAGATTATCTTAATTTATCTTAACTTGGCTTAATTTGGACGTGTGGAGGAGAGATGCTGGTTATATTGGGAGAGAGTATATTGAGGTATATATATTATTGGCGTATATTGGGAGTGGTGAGGGAGGACATGCAGGTGGCTGGTGGGACAGAGGAAGATGCCGAGGACAGGGAGCGATGGAAACAGAGGATATGCTGTTGCGACCCCTAACGGGAGCAGCCGAGAGTAGTAGTAGTAGTTAACAATGAACTTAATGCCTACTCTGTAGGGAACCACAGGAATATAACAATCAGAAAGTGTGAATATAATTGATAATGCAATGCCAGTGATGGAATTAGAAACACAGTAATGCAGTTCAAAGATACTAACCGTAGGGGTGGGACGTAGTGAATCAGGCCTGGGTAGCAAGACATTGGAGTCAAGTCAAGTCAACTTTATGTGTATAGCCCAATATCACAAATTACAAATGGGATGTACCTTGTCACATTGCATGACTTCTCATGGGTTACTGTTTGTTTCTCACATCAGTTTGTTGACTTGGCGACCAGCTGGACAGGAAGAGGAATCTGCTGATGGCAAGCATACAGTAAGGGGAAAAAATACAAACACAGACTAAGCAGTAACTTTTTAAAACTTATGGAACTTAACTGGAATTCATATCATGTGTTGCTATTAAAAGGATCTTTAGCTTTTACAAATTATCATGACAAAATATTTAAGAAAAAAGTAGAGTGCATACTGTACAGTTGGAGGAGTTAATACTTTTTTTAGGGCCGTCGGTCGATTAAAAAATGTAATCAAGTCAATCACATGATAGGCTGTGATTAGTCATGATCAATCACTAGGTTGTATTCAAATGTATTACCAAAGGACTCTTTGGTAACATACCAAATATTTTTGTGGTGGTGTGATAGTAAAAAAAACAAAGAAATACAGTGGCTGGAGGGATCCAACACCTCAGCTGGTTTTGACTTGTGAAGGGAAATCTCATAGCTGAATACTGCAGTGAGCTGTAGGCCTATTTAAGAAACAGAGTAGACTAACAAAGTGACAAAATGATAGTCCCTTTTTAGACACTTTGTTGATTAAGATTATTTGAAACTTAGATGTGAACTATTCCGTTGCCTACCAACACAGGGATCGCTGGTTCGAATCCCCGTGTTACCTCCGGCTTGGTCGGGTGTCCCTTCAGATACAATTGGCCGTGTCTGTGGGTGGGAAGCAGGATGTGGGTGTGTCCTGGTCACTGCACTAGTACCTCCTCTGGTCTGTAGGGGTGCCTGTTTGGGGGGGGGGGGACTGAGGGTAATAGCGTGATCCTCCCACGCGCGATTTCCCCCCCTTCGTGAAGCGCCTCACTGTCAGGACTGTCAGGTGAAAAGAAGCAGCTGGTGACTCCATGTGTATTGGGGGAGTCATGTGGTAGTCTGCAGCCCTCCCCAGATCAGCAGAGGGGGTGGAGCAGCGACCGGGATGGCTGGGGAGAGTGGGGTAATTGGCTGGGTATAACTGGGGAGAAAAAGGGGGGAAGTGAAGGAATTCAAGTGTCTCGGGGTCTTGTTCACGAGTGAGGGTAGGATGGAGCGGGAGATTGACAGGCAGATTGGTGCAGCATCAGCAGTAATGCGGACGTTGTACTGGACTATTGTGGTGAAGAGGGAGCTGAGCCAGAAGGCAAAGTTCTCAATTTACCAGTCAATCTTTGTTCCAACCCTCACCTATGGTCATGAGCTTTGGGTAGTGACTGAAAGGGTGAGATTGTGGATACAAGAGGCTGAAATGAGTTTCCTCCGTAGGGTGTCTGGGCTCAGCCTTAGAGATAGGGTGAGGATTCGGACATCCGGAGGGAGCTCGGAGTAGAGCCACTGCTCCTTTGCATTGAAAGGAGCCAGTTGAGGTGGTTCGGGCATCTGATTAGGATGCCTCTTGGGCGCCTTCCTTTGGAGGTTTTCCAGGCACATCCAACTGGGGGAAGACCCCAGGGTAGACCCAGAACTCGTCCAATCTGGCCTGGGAACGCCTTGGGATCCCCCCCCAGGAGGAACTGGAGGGCATTGCCGGGGTGAGGGATGTCTGGAGTGCCCTACTTAGCTTGCTGCCACCGTGACCCGACCCCATGCTGCTGATGATGATGATGAGATGAATTGCATGTGTTAATGCATTAATTTTGACAGCCCCGCTTTTTTTCCTCAGTTTGGATTTTGGTTCTGGAAAGAAACTTTTACATCTAACTACCACTATAATAGACAAACTTTCACAAAGATTCTGTGTTACCATGATGGGACCCATAGTTAAATTTCAGTAGAATGAAGCAAATATTCCAGTCTGTGTGTCACTGACTTGTATACAACTATAATGTGTGTCGCTGTGTTGCAAGGATGCAGATTACGACAGCCTGTCCCAGAGCAGCTATGACAGAGCCCTGTCGGAGAGAGGACACAGCCAGATGTCCAGCGATGACACATGGAAGGGCAAGTCCAATGCTCGTAAGTGTGGCACACGCACACACACACACACACACACATACACACACACACGCGCACGCACACACACACCCTCACTTAGTACTTGTCTACTGCTAACTCAGATGAACTCTGCAAACATCATTCAAGCATAGAACTGCAGCCAAGTGAAATGCAATTAATCCATCTTCCTCATAGTTTGTCAGACAAATAAAACCTTACAAAACAGAATGTAAGACTTTCATGAAAGTCGATTCACTTCTTTATTTTTGTGTGTGCTGCAGGAGTGACGGACCAGAAGCTGTTTGCAGGGCTGCTGATCAAGTGTGTGGTACAGCTGGAGCTGATCCAGACCATAGACAACATTGTCTTCTATCCAGCCACCAGCAAAAAAGAGGATGCGGAGAACATGGCGGCAGCACAGGTGGGTCATGACAGCTACCTTACTAGTTGACTGTGTGATTTATATTTGTCTGCTTTCCTTAGTCACTCTCAGGGTTGTCTGCTTGTTACCTTGTATTTGAAGAGACAGACTGAGAGCTGAGATTTTTAAGGAATGGATGGAAGACTGATTTCGTAAAAGATATTTGTGATAACCCCCCCCCCTCTCAAAAATGCTCTTGAGTGGGGTGTCCGGGTAGCGTGGTGGTCTATTCCGTTGCCTGCCAACACGGGGATCACTGGTTCGAGTCCCCGTGTTGCCTCCGGCTTGGTCGGGCGTCCCTACAGACACAGTTGGCTGTATCTGCAGGTGGGAAGCTGGATGTGGGTATGTGTCCTGGTCGCTGCAATAGCGCCTCCTCTGGTCGGTCGGGGCACCTGTTCGGGGGGAGGGGGGAATAACGTGATCCTCCCACGTGCTACGTCCCCCTGGTGAAACTCCTCACTGTCAGGTGAAACGAAGCGGCTGGCAACTCCACATGTATCGGAGGAGACATGTAGTAGTCTGCAGCCCTCCCCGGATCGGCAGAGGGGCGGAGCAGCGACCGGCACAGCTCGGAAGAGTGGGGTAATTGGTCAAGTACAACAGTAATCCGCTCTAATTTTATTTGCTCAAGTCATAATTTGAAAATCAACATATAAACACAATGTGTCTGTGGAAATAAACCTTTCAGACCTGCCTGTTCGGTTTGTGTTGGCATGTGAAGGGTTAAATGAAGGAAGCCCCTTTGACTCCCTATCAGAATTGTGCTGCCTCTGCTGTTGCTAGGAGGAAAATGCTACGCTTTCAGCGCTGTGATTGGTGGTCCGTCTATAATTTTACAGCGTCGAGCAATAGTAATTCAGTGAGACAGTAATTTCAAATGACAGTAAAATTGACCAATCATATCATCCCTCTAAATGGGTGGACTTTGTTATCGCTAACTTTATGACAAGTTCTGCCCGCTGTGGGGGCGGGGGGGGGGGGGGATATGAATCACAAGCTAGCAGGAAAAAAAAGCAGATTAAACTAACTAGCTAGGTAGCCTGTTGGTTCACGATGGAGGCCCGCGAGTAACGTTACTGCTAGTGAGGAGGACGTCGTTGGGGATTTGTTATCCATGCCGTTTTCAAGATTAACTTGTAATGAAAAGTTGGAGTTAATCAGCAGAGGAAGACCTACACAAAGCAGGACAAGTTATTTAAAATCTAATAGGCTGCCGTGCCAACTGATTTTATTCTGGCCGCTTCTGCCACTTTTTTGTATATGTAAAGGTTTATTTGGGGAAATGGTCACTATGCACATTTACTGTAACACATATTTAATGGGCGCTGTGCCAGTCTGATAATGCACTTGGCATGGTGAGATGCACCTCATCTTGCTGTCTGTCTGTCTCTGTCTCCCGAACTCTTAGAGAGATACTTTTGAGGAGTCTGAGGCAGATGGGGGGGTTGCGAGCTCAGAACAGGGCATGTACAGGTACCTCACCTCCCAGCACCTGTTCAAGCTGCTTGACTGTCTGCTGGAGTCGCACACCTTCGCCAAGGATTTCAACTCCAACAATGAGCAGAGGACAGCACTCTGGAGGGCCGGTGAGTACAGTCAAGAGTTGAAAATGTTCCATCCTCCCCTCCCCCCTTTTCTCCCCAATTGTCCCCATCCAATTACCCCACTCTTCCGAGCTTTCCCGGTCGCTGCTCCACCCCCTCTGCTGATCCAGGGAGGGCTGCAGACTACCACATGTCTCCTCTGACACACGTGGAGTCGCCAGCCGCTTCTTTTCACCTGACAGTGAGGAGTTTGACCAGGGGGATGTAGCACGTGGGAGGATCACGCTATTCCCCCCAGTTCCCCCTCCCCCCCAAACAGGCGCCCCGACCAACCAGAGGAGGCGCTAGTGCAGCAACCACAACACATACCCACATCCGGCTTCCCACCCACAGACACAGCCAGTTGTGTCTGTAGGTATGCCCGATCAAGCCGGAGGTAACCTGAATTCGAACCAGTGATCCCCGTGTTGGTCGGCAACGGAAGAGATCGTTACACTACCCGGACAGCCCCCAAAATGTTTCATCCTTTTGTGACACACCCAGTCACGTCACAACAGCACAGAAACATAGACAACGATGGTAGGACTCAGCAGCCATTTTATTAAAACCAACGACATTACAAATGGCAGCAATAAAACAACTAGTTCAAAATGACAAGACCTGTGCAGTTTGTGGCCGCCGTGTGTACATCCATGGCTCGTCCTCCCCCATATGTGTTTTCGTTGGACTGCAGATGCAGTTTTAATCTGTTCCGAGTTAGTCTAATTGGCTCGGAACAGCTGTGGCCGCACCCACTGCACCGCAACCAGGTTATTTATATGACTATGAGATTTATAGATCCTGACTTTCTGTGCTGTCTACTTTGTAAATATTTAAAGTGATCCTAAATAACTTCATGCCCAAACTAAATGTAAAATCCACACTATTTGGTTATGGTCCAACAATCAGTTTGTTATATTGTGATATGCAAGCTCTCTGCTGGGGGAAAAATAAAAGATTCCAGGTTCAGTGACTTCAGCTGAGCTTTGTATGTTGCACTGCCATCCCCATCATGGTAAGCAAGGATTCTGCTTGCACCCCTGTGAACATCACTGTCTTTGTCTCCTCTCATCCCTTCCCCCTCCCCTGTAGGGTTCAAAGGTAAATCAAAGCCCAACCTGTTGAAGCAGGAGACCAGCAGTCTGGCCTGCAGCCTGCGGATCCTGTTCAGGATGTACTCTGACCCACAGCTGCAGGACTCCTGGCCTGACATCCAGACACGGCTGCTGCTGTGAGTGACAACTGCTACTGGGAGCCATTCGCTGAAGTATTTGACTGGCCTTAAATGCAGAGGGGATTTTTTTACTGAATGCAAACTCGATGGGTAGAGATAGATAGCAAGAGAGGCAAGATTGAGATGGTTTGGACATGTGTGGAGGAGAGATGCTGGGTATATTGGGAGAAAGATGCTGAATATGGAGCTGCCAAGGAAGAGGAAGGCCAAAGAGGAGGTTTATGGATGTGGTGAGGGAGGACATGCAGGTGGCTGGTGTGACAGAGGAAGATGCAGAGTAATTGTAGTAGTAGTAGTAGTAGTAGTAGTAGACAAACTCGATGGATAGAGAAATATATAATGCCAAAATGACAGGGTTAGGTTTTTCTGTCCTTCTCCATTGCCTTTAAGCTTCTCCAGTAGTATCTTGGCCTAGTTAAGCTTCTCCCATAGTATCCTGGCCTGGTTAAGCTTCTCCAGTAGTATCCTGGCCTAGTTAAGCTCCCCCAGTAGTATCCTGGCCTAGTTAAGCTTCTCCAGTAGTGTCCTGGCCTAGTTAAGCTTCTCCAGTAGTGTCCTGGCTTGTCCAGTAGTATCCTGGCATAGTTAAGATTCTCCAGTAGTATCCTGGCCTGGTTAAGCTTCTCCAGTAGTATCCTGGCCTAGTTAAGCTTCTCCAGTAGTATCCTGGCCTAGTTAAGCATTAAACCTTTGGTAAGAAACATCCACCATGTCATTCACAGAAGCTGTTAAAATGGTGTGTGTTCCATGCTTGTGTTTTTTTTTGGGGGGGGGGGGTTATGCTAGGCTATGCTATGTGATACTGTCCTGGCTGTGGTACAGAGACGTGTATTGTTGGTGTCAGGGTGGCTGCACTGCAGCAGTTGAGTCATGTGCTAAATGCAGAACATGAAGGTGTGCATTGTTCCTGGTAAACTGATGGGTGTGGGTTGGTTACTTATCCCAGGGCGTACACACTTGGCATCTAAACTTCATGTTGTGCAGACCTCATGGGTTTGTGCGTGTGCGTGTTTTCTTGTTTGAGAACTAGTTTTGAGTTTTTAACCATAAGGGGGGGGGGGGGGGGACATGTTGGCCAGTCCTGATTTCTTCAAGTATCTATTTTAGGGTAAGCACTTCAGTCTAAGGTTGGACTCCAGGGTGTGGACTCTATGACACTAGAACCTGACCTTTGTAACAGTACAAAGTTAATCCTTTTCTGTCCGATGGCCATGCTTCTTCTTCGATGTCAGGCGATTTGCTGGTGTTGTGTGTCATGTCGGTGGTAATGTCATGTTTGCATGTTGTGTCCTCTGCTTCAGGGTGTGCAGTGAAGCGCTGGCTTACTTCATCAGCCTGACCTCCGAAAGCCACCGAGAGGCCTGGACCAGCCTGCTCATGCTGCTGCTCACCAGGACACTGCGGCTTCCTGATGACAAGGTAGGAACACACACACACGCACACACACACACACACACACACACATGCACGTAGGCACAGACAGATGAAAACTGTTGCCCTTAGGGAGGAGAGGAGGGCTAACAAGTCCCAGGCTTGTTAGCTACACTTGTGATTCAGGTAGAGGACTGAGATTGCGGTGATGATTGTTGCTTGATATTGTTTTTATAGGAAAATTTTTCATGACTAGTGCTGTTACGGCCCCTGGGATGTAGCCCTTAATTTGCAAATAAGCGCTTATCAGAGATGAAGTTGTGACCTGTGCTGGCTAAGCACCTCCGTAAACAGGAAGGACTAGGCAGGTCTGTGCTGTGCTAGTTACAGTACCACTGAACATGAGTTCATTAGGGCTGTCACTAGCACCGTTTAGCCGTGGTGACGGAGAGTAGTCTTTCTTAGGCCTAACCAAGACCTTTGGCAAAAAAGGGAATTAATTCATCACTATTTCTACCTCCTCATCCGCCGGTGACCAAAGGACGTCTAACCAGCTTCTCACGGTGTGCGTCCTAATCCTTAGAGCACTATTTGATTCTCTTGTATATACTCAAGGCTCAGCGTTTTCGGTTTTTATTTTTCAAAGCCATCCAGCGTGCCGAATTTCGCCACAAGAGGTCACTGTTACATAACCTCACACGAACAGGGACAACTTTTGGATCCGTGGAAACATAAAATCCGGGTGAAAATCGGTTTAAAAATCTGGGTATTTTTCGGTGAAAATCAGTAAAAACCGAAAACGCTGAGCCTTGTATAGACTGTAGTTATTATAGAACAAAGAGGAGCTGTTGAGCATTTGAAAGCCCTACTTACAAACCTCAGCGACACTACAGACTTAGTGATGTGGGCTGTCTCAGGTGAAGGATGACTAAACGTGGTGATATCTTCGGTCGTGGCTCCAAAACAGTGGTCCTACGTCGCTCTGTGAGACAGGTTCAAAGAAGGGCGTTATTACGGTCTTGTGACCGAAGATAACCTGGGACAAAAGTGTGGGATGACCATCTCACAATGTGACTGCTGCTATGACCTACGTCTACTAACCAACCAATAGAAACACAACACACAATGACGCACTGATCAACGCCACGCACAATCTTTGCGCGCAAAACACAAACACACTATTAGCATCTGTGACCCAAATGTGGTGGATTCAACAACACGACCAGAAAAACGAGCTGCGGCGACTATTGAAAGGACTGGATTCCTGCTTGGCGTCACGTTGTTCTACCAGTGGCGTAGACTGATTACGCGCAGTGATGCGGCACGCACGCTGATGACGATTTTATGGACTTGCGTCGTAGCCTGCGATTCAGTAGGCGTTGTCGTACAATCTACACACATCACACTTGATGTTGTACCAAGTTTATCAGATCCATATCAGTGTGGCCTGCAGTAAACTTATAGGACTGCTAAAATCACACAGTCTGTAGGAGGTGTTAGATGTTGAAAGGGGTACATATGCCATGGGGGGGTATATTACCTACTTTCTGCTAATCCCTGTGCTCCCTTCCTCTCTCTCCCTCTGCTTCCCAAGTTCAAGCCCCACGTGTCCTGCTATTACCCCCACCTCTGTGAGATGATGCAGTTTGACCTAATCCCTGAGCTGCGGGCCGTGCTGAGGCGTTTCTTCCTGCGCATTGGCTCCGTCTTCCACATCGCTGCCCCCGAGATGGGGCTGCCCTCTCGGATGTCGGCGTCCTAGGATGGAGGGGCGCGTGCCGGAATGAATGGATGAAGAGACAGAACAGGGAGCCTGATGGGCGCCCAATGTTGCGTTGGAAAAAAAGGTGTTCAGAGACTTTCCCCCCTCTTCAGACTAGCGGCAGTTTGCGGAGGGGAGACGCAGCCGGCAGGAGGGCGGCACGACTGTTGCTCCTCCCCCATAACGACTACTTTTGAAGTGCAATGTCCTGCTCTTGTCTCAGATAAAGGAGAAGCATCAGTGTGCTGTGTTTTTCTCCTGTGTTCTTTGTTCAGAATGTCTCCTACCCCCCCCCACCCCACCCCACCTTCACCCCGAGAGAACAGCACTGTGACCAGGACAGGCCCCATCTACTGACTGCTGTCTCTCATCCTGGCTCTTACTCACCTCCAAATATAATGACTCAGAAAGAAAGTTCATAATTTATTGGTAATTGTTCCACGCCCTGTATCTGATATGGTTTGCTTGGTTTTATTTCACCTTGTTGAAGTATTTGTTCCTTTTTTCCCCTCCTTTTTAAAGAATGAAATATATACGTAAATGTTGGAAGCAAATGAAAGATACCCTTTGAATTTGGTAAACCCTGCAGTTGCCGGAGCAGAAGAGCTCTTGTGGCTATCTGTGCCTCGTAGAATAAATGGCGCCCTGCGGTACCGTGAGTGTCACCGCCACGTGAAGTTCTGTGATTTGATCGAAATATGTTGTGATAAACAGCATTCAGGGATCAACGCCCAGCCCACACTCGGCCTTTCCCCGGCTCTCTGCTTCACGCCAGTTGCTGCAAGGCTTATTGCTGTTAGAAGAGACTGAAGACTGAGCTGTGAGTGACAGCAGCCTGCGTAAACCACACGGTCAAGGCGAACCGTGAGTCCCAGTGCAGCATCGTTTCTATGACGTCTCGTAACCGTCTAGCCTCCGCGCTACGCCGCTCGAAAGCATCGTCCTGACATGTTTATCACTAATGCCTGTCGATGAGATTTTACTCTGTATTTATATTCCTTTTCTCTTGCTTTAATTTGTTTTTTGATCTTTTTTTTTTATAATTCTGAAGGTTTACAATGAGCAGCTGGTTGAAATATTGGCGTTTTTGTCACTGCATTCCCTCCCACGCGAACCCATCGAGCTGTAGACCGGTCTGAGGTGCCAGAGCTAAATTTGGAAATCAACTTTTTTTATTTTTTTTTGACTGGAGTCCAGTAATCCATGAATGTACCTTCATGTAGTGGTACATTTTGTTTGTGTTTTCATGCGCACAAACACGACCACATTTGTCTCGTTCCATTTCCCAGGATCCTCTGTACACGTGAAGGAGGTCTCTGGTGATCCTCTGTACACGCGAAGGAGGTCTCTGGTGATCCTCTGTACACGTGAAGGAGGTCTCTGGTGATCCTCTGTACACGTGAAGGAGGTCTCTGGTGATCCTCTGCACACGCGAAGGAGGTCTCTGGTGATCCTCTGTACTCGCGAAGGAGGTCTCCGGTGATTCTCTGTACACGTGAAGGAGGTCTCTGGTGATCCTCTGTACACGTGAGGGAGGTCTCTGGTGATCCTCTGTACACGCGAAGGATGTCTCTGGTGATCCTCTGTACACGTGAAGGAGGTTTCTGGTGATCCTCTGTACACGTGAAGGAGGTCTCTGGTGATCCTCTGTACACGTGAAGGAGGTCTCTGGTGATCCTCTGTACATGAGAAGGAGGTCTCTGGTGATCCTCTGTACACGTGAAGGAGGTCTCTGGTGATCCTCTCTACACGAGAAGGAGGTCTGTGGTGATCCTCTGTACACGCGAAGGAGGTCTCTGCTGATCCTCTGTACACGAGAAGGAGGTCTGTGGTGATCCTCTGTACACGTGAAGGAGGTCTGTGGTGATCCTCTGTACACGTGAAGGAGGTCTCTGGTGATCCTCTGTACACGAGAAGGAGGTCTCTGGTGATCCTCTGTACACGTGAAGGAGGTCTCTGGTGATCCTCTGTACACGTGAAGGAGGTCTCTGGTGATCCTCTGTACACGCGAAGGAGGGCTCTGGTGATCCTCTGTACACGCGAAGGAGGTCTCTGGTGATCCTCTGTACACGTGAAGGAGGTCTCTGGTGATCCTCTGTACACGTGAAGGAGATCTCTGGTGATCCTCTGTACACGTGAAGGAGGTCTCTGGTGATCCTCTGTACACGTGAAGGAGGTCTCTGGTGATCCCCCTGTACACGTGAAGGAGGTCTCTGGTGATCCTCTATACACGAGAAGGAGGTCTCTCGTGATCCTCTATACACGAGAAGGAGGTCTCTCGTGATCCTCTGTACACGTGAAGGAGGTCTGTCATGTACGTCGTGTCATATCGTGTTCTAAGCAGTTGGAATGTCCGTCAGTGTTGCGGTGTGTTGCAGTCAAGAAATCTACCACGTAACGTTTCAATGGAGCAAACCGAGCTCTCCCACAAAGAACCTCACTGAGACGAATTCATTGTAGTTACTTTTGCCCTCCCCCCCCCCTTCAGAAAGATGTAATTATAAATATATTTCAATTTTTTTTTGTGAGAATCATTCATTCCCTTGCAACTTTGGATGTCTACTATTCTTCCCTAAAGCTAGGGAGTATATAAATATATATATGTATACAGCATATGGAGAGATAAACTGTAAAGTTTTCATGTAAGATAGACAGAAATGAAAGTGCTATACTGTTCTATACATACTATTGTGATGTAATCTTCCAAGCATTTGGTGAAGTAATCAATAAACCCTGAATTCTGATCCAATTCACTGCCACCTGATTCGTTTCTGCGAGGAAACGAGTGCGGTTGTGTGCACTTCCACAGTTGGCCACAGCGCGGCACCCCCGTTCCAACAGCACACGCCGGGTCTGCTCGGCTAACAAAGGTTACCATGGAGACCCTGTCGCATCCTTTGTTTGGGGACGTGAGAAGGAGAACGGAAAGATGGCCAGCGGGCGTGTTCGATTTCATTCCCAAAAGCACCCGACATAAAAAACCCCAAAACCTGTAGCGGGACATTTCCCCCCACAATCCCAACTTGAAGCGGTTGGGCTGAGGAAGAGGGAGCAGGAGTTGGACCACCACAACAAACTTGCTCAGCAGCCCGTTTAACTCCAGCACGGTGGCCGATGGTCTGGCCTGCCACCTTTCAAATCCCCACGCCAACGAGCCCCGCGTTGTTTGCCCTCCCAGACACGTGTCGCCATTCTCCAGCAGTCCAAGTTGCAGATGAAACGTAATACAGATTTCACTTCTTTCTCTGAAGGTGTCACAATATAAAAAATTATACGTTTTCTATGTTAATATCAACAGAATCAATGTAAAGGGTACGTAAAGTATGCAATGATCACTGAACATATGCAACTTTAATCTACACTTTTATTTGCTTTTTAAACCATTTTTTATATATATTTGGTAACACTTTAGTATGGGGAACGTAGTCCCCATTAATTAGGTGCTTATTAGCAACATATTGGCTCTTAATTGGTCATTATTACGTACTCATTAATGCCTTATTCTGCATGGCCTTATTATACAGTAAGCCATTAACTATGAGTTTTCCCTCTATAACCTCAGAAGTATTGCTTATTAGTAGTACCATCTCAATATGCTTTGCTTAGTATGGCCTTTATAAGGTGGTAGTACCACAAGAAGAGTTATTCTCCCTTACCAACACTTAATGAATATGGTCTGTTCTTACATAACAAAACACAAAACTACAAGTGTTCATAGTGTTAAATTACTGTAAATTAAGTTTTTGTTACTTAGAATATGTTCCCCATACTAAAGTGACATCTTGATCATTACTAATTCACTAGTAATTAAGTTTTTTATGTTCCCCATACTAAAGTGTTGCCTATATTTAAGCCAATTCATCGAATAACCCGAACCGAATTTTAAATAGCAAGAAAACTGGTTTCCAGCTGGATCATTTGGCCAGTATTGATGTGCGTAAATGTCAAAAACCTATTCAAATGCAACGCTCATATCCAAAAATGTATCTTCTCCAAATAATCCAAATTTTTAGAGATTTTATCTCTAAAATCTCTTTATTTTCTCTTATCGTGATACTGGGCTATACAAATAAAACTGACTTGTGGGACTCTACAGCAGACGCCTGGGTTGGAGGTTATTTTTGTTGTTGTCCCCCCCCCCCCCCATTCTTTATTGAACACGTGTTCATATACAACGGTATAGACAAAGACATAAACAACACAAAAATAAAAAGACAAAAATAAACAACAAAAAAAGACGACATTTTACAGTGCCAGAGTTTGTGTTATATGCAGCATATCAAATTCGCCAAGTAACTTAAAAGTCTTAATAGCTTCTTTTTTTGTTTTGATTTTAAGATGAGATAAAATGGTGCTATATTGTTTCAATTCATTAATAAGGTGCAGGACATTTGGCTTGGTCCCTGACCGTTTCTTCTTGTGAATATGGCATTTTCCAGAAATAATAACTAGTTGTGTGACATGCAGCATGTTATTTCCAACATTGTCTTTACTAAAACGTAGCCTTGCATCAGACATCTGTAATTCAGCATGATGTGAAGTAGTCTCCCTTTCAGAGTGTCTGCGAACGTTCTCATCCATCCGGGTCATGCTTATCCAAAGGAGTCGAAACAAGCGCAGCTGGACTTGGTTGCCCCTTTTGACGTCATTGAGATTTTCACGGACACAGTCGCGCTCGAGTCAACTCCTCTGGAGCCCCCCTTTTTTTTTTTTTTAGAAAGTTGGCCGCATTACCCAGAATGGACGGGAGGGGGCGCACCGGGCTGTCTGCAGCGAGCGAGACGTGGGCGGCGCCAAGCCGCCCGCGACTAGCTCGCGTCCGGAGCGTTAGCCGTCTGGGCTAATCATGGCGGCCGCCGTCTCTCGGGCTGACGTCCAGATTGAGCGCTTCCTGGGCCGCCAGACGGGATTGTGTCGGTGAGACTATTTTTTTCGTCGCCGACTCTTCTCGTTGCAACGGGGCCGCCGACCCTCGCCCCCTGAGTCCGCCGCTGGGTTTAGGGAGTCGGCGCTAGCCGAGGAGCGCCGCCTCTCCAGCTCCAGCTGGGGGACATTTTCGGGCAGCCGCGGCGGCGGCGGCGGCAGCTGGGGGGGGGGGGGGGAAGGGGTGAGAATGCGCCGCCGTCGTTTTGCTCCACGGGTACAACATGTCTCCGATAAATACTCCCGATAAATACTCCCGATAAACGCGTTCGCCCATGCGCAGCGGCGCCAGGCGGCTGTCAGGGGGTTGCGTGCGTTCGCCTTGTCGCCGCGGTACGGACGGAACGGACAGCCATGTTCCTTTACACGTTGGGCGGCCGGCCGCCTGTCGGGCCTCCGGAGAGGCCCGCCGCTCGGTAGAAATAACGTGGTTCGGCGGCGCCGTTCGCCCGAGTGACTCGTGTGTTTACTCGGGGCTCGAACAGCGGTGGACTTTAACGTGTGGCGTTTGCGACAGGAGCGGGTATGTTACGTAATGCAGATGGGGAGGAGGCGGGGCCTAGTGACGTAGCGACTAACACGTCGAGCTACATAGTTGCCGCTGACTGACCACGGCGTTGCCTTTCCGTCTGGGGTTTTGACAGCGCTCGGCGGAGGACGGACGGGTTCAGGACGACACGGAGGGTGTCGCCTGGGGCAAAAAGGTCGGGAGCATCCCGAGGAAAGCTGCGCGCGGCGGTATTCCCCCGTCCTGGGTAAGACACGTGTGCCCACGTTAGGGGCCACAGTGGGCTACGTGGGTTTTCTTTTTTTTTTTTATTTACGACCGTGGCGGCAAGACGTGGTGGAGCGTGTTGTGAAGTAGACGGAGCCCTACCTGTGGCTGAAGACGGCGGCTTGACAGTAAACGAGAGACGGGGTTCGTCCGATCACTCCGAGAGTCGCGATAACCCCCGTGCTCAGACCCGCCCGCCACTACGAACGAGGGGCTGCAACTCGCTGTTGGACTCGGTATTTAAGTCGGTACAGCGAGCATGTGGGTTCAAACTGTAAACTCTGTGGTAAGATGCGACTTGGGTATCTACTAGACTAGAGAGACGGCTGTACGGTCCATACAGTAGATCGTAGGGTCCGCACAGTAGACCGTAGCCCACGTGTTGGGGGTCCGGGACCATGTGGCCATTGTAAACATTGCTGCGTCCGCTCGTCTGTACTTACCGTCGCCTGCCGTTGACGTCTTTACAGAAAACGTGGGAAACAACTTCTGCTCACTGCAGGATCAGGATGCTTTATTAGCCTGCACCATTTTGTATGTTTGGGCAGGGAAACGTGGCGGCGCGCGACGAGTCCACAAACACGTTCTTGCGACTTCCATTGTGCTGCGTGGGGTTGTTTTGTTACGTCATACAAGCCCGACTATTTGCATGGCGCCCCCCCCCCCCATCCGACCGGGCTTTACCCGCGAGTCGATACCTTAAATGTCGATATTAGCATAAAAAAGGTCAGGTTCTGTCGAAGCCGCCCAGCCCACACAGAGAGCTGGGGCGGGCGGCGGTGCCCCCCACGTGTGCTTCGCTTCACGCCAGCTAACAAAGCAGGGCTGCGCGCCGGGATGGGGACCACAGCGCTCACGGCGACTCCGACCCAGCACTGATGCTTCGTCTGTGCGGGTTCTTACTTTAACAACACGTCTTTATCCTTCAGACGTCTCGGGCTTCTCTGGAAAGTAGGATTCCCCCGAACTCAGTAGTCCCACAGTTGACTTAAACCCATATATTGCTCCATTTATGGTATATATATATATATAGTGATGCTAAGGGACCACCCTGAGACACACGTCTGTTAGCGTACGCTTCTTTACTTGAACAAGACCCCAGAATTCACCATTTTTCGTGAATCATCAGCGCTCTCTCTCTCATTCTCTCTCTCTCTATATACACTACCGTTCAAAAGTTTGGGATCACCCAAACAATTTCGTGTTTTCCATGAAAAGTCACACTTATTCACCACCATATGTTGTGAAATGAATAGAAAATAGAGTCAAGACATTGACAAGGTTAGAAATAATGATTTGTATTTGAAATAAGATTTTTTTTACATCAAACTTTGCTTTCGTCAAAGAATCCTCCATTTGCAGCAATTACAGCATTGCAGACCTTTGGCATTCTAGCTGTTAATTTGTTGAGGTAATCTGGAGAAATTGCACCCCACGCTTCCAGAAGCAGCTCCCACAAGTTGGATTGGTTGGATGGGCACTTCTTTGAGCAGATTGAGTTTCTGGAGCATCACATTTGTGGGTTCAATTAAACGCTCAAAATGGCCAGAAAAAGAGAACTTTCATCTGAAACTCGACAGTCTATTCTTGTTCTTAGAAATGAAGGCTATTCCATGCGAGAAATTGCTAAGAAATTGAAGATTTCCTACACCGGTGTGTACTACTCCCTTCAGAGGACAGCACAAACAGGCTCTAACAGGTACTATTTAATGAAGATGCCAGTTGGGGACCTGTGAGGTGTCTGTTTCTCAAACTAGAGACTCTAATGTACTTATCTTCTTGCTCAGTTGTGCAACGCGGCCTCCCACTTCTTTTTCTACTCTGGTTAGAGCCTGTTTGTGCTGTCCTCTGAAGGGAGTAGTACACACCGGTGTAGGAAATCTTCAATTTCTTAGCAATTTCTCGCATGGAATAGCCTTCATTTCTAAGAACAAGAATAGACTGTCGAGTTTCAGATGAAAGTTCTCTTTTTCTGGCCATTTTGAGCGTTTAATTGACCCCACAAATGTGATGCTCCAGAAACTCAATCTGCTCAAAGAAGTGCCCATCCAACAGATCCAACTTGTGGGAGCTGCTTCTGGAAGCGTGGGGTGCAATTTCTCCAGATTACCTCAACAAATTAACAGCTAGAATGCCAAAGGTCTGCAATGCTGTAATTGCTGCAAATGGAGGATTCTTTGATGAAAGCAAAGTTTGATGTAAAAAAAATCTTATTTCAAATACAAATCATTATTTCTAACCTTGTCAATGTCTTGACTCTATTTTCTATTCATTTCACAACATATGGTGGTGAATAAGTGTGACTTTTCATGGAAAACACAAAATTGTTTGGGTGATCCCAAACTTTTGAACGGTAGTGTATATATATATGCTGATGATTGCTTATGGTATGAAACAGGCTTATATTGTCTCATAAAGAATTTACTTGACTCACTGGATTATATATATATATATAGAGAGAGAGGGGGGGGTGAGTAATCTCAATGGCAGGCATTTCCCCTGTGTAAGAGAAAGTACCTGTGCTGCTGTATGGATGGATAGGTGATTTGGGGCTGCTTGCTCATCTCCTTCAGTAACAGAAGTAACCTGCTGTTCAGAATTCCATGAGAAGACCCAGGAGTCTCAGTTCTCAGGCTGTGTGTGAGGCTTCAGCCGGATCATCCCTGTGATCTTTATCACCCGAAATCTCACATTCTCTCTCTGTCTCTGTCTCTCTCTCTCTGTCTCTCGCTCGCACACGTGTGTGCGCGCGCGCGTTCACTCTGCTCCTGTCTAATGACCCTTTTTGCCATTTGCTCGATATGTACCAGCCCAATTAGAGCAGTGCACTTTGACTCCAGCTATCCTCATTTCAACAGCCCACCCTCAAACAACCTTGCACATATGCAGATTAGCCAGAGTTTGACTTCTCATTGTTATGTCTCCACAGGGTCTGAGCCGGTTCATCAGCCTTGCATAGGTTTAGTTGTGACCCCTGGATGTCCGCAGAGGCTGTGGGGCTGACCATGGTGGTCTGAAGAGGGGAGACTGGCACAACGCGAATTCATTGAGACACAAAAAGGTGTGAGAAGGAGAAGAGAAGAGAAAAGGCGAAACGAGGCAGTGGAAACTAAATTGACAATGTCCCAAAACAGAAAACTGGTGGATTACTATATAAACTACAAACTCTCACAGAGAAACTATCCACTCAACCACATCGGGCTCTCAGAGTCCCCAAACAGGACTGAAGGTGGGGGGCAGGCCGGGGCAGCCGAGGAGCAGCAAGTAGAGACGCACGCCAATGGGACCGTCAACGGAACGAGTCCCGGGACTCCCCAAGCATCCCCACTCAGACGGCAGCGGTCGGCATCGAGCACGGATGCCGCAACGGGCCTTGACGAGGTGAAGGAGGCTCTTCGGGACTCAGCCAACGAGTTTGAGCTGCGCTACGCCCGAGCCTTCAGCGACCTGTCCTCCCAGCTGCACATCACGCCGGCCACCGCCTACCAGAGCTTCGCCAGTGTGATGGACGAGGTGTTTAGAGACGGCGTCAACTGGGGCCGCGTGGTGGGGCTGTTTGCCTTCGGCGGGGCACTGTGCGTCGAGTGTGTGGAGAAGGAGATGAGCCCCCTCGTGGCCAGGATCGCCGAGTGGATGACGGTCTACTTGGACAACCACATCCAACCCTGGATCCAAAGCCAAGGAGGATGGGTGAGTCACACACGAGGGGAGGGGGAAGGGCATGGGGTCCTTGTAAGCGGTGAGTTTTGGGTCTCACTGAAGCATGTGGTTATTTGGTCGTTTAAAGTGGGTTTGTTTATGTCGGCGTCTGAGGAACGTTGATTTGGGAGGTGAAGTTCGTTATCCAGTTATGTGTTGTAAACATTTCCCGCTTTGTGTGTCTGTGTGCGAGTTTCAGTTACACTATGCAGACCACCTAACGTTCTGGACTTTAGTGGCTAGAAGCTTCACAGTTTTGTTGACAATACATCATGTAACTCACACACACACACGTGTTATGGATTTGTCCCATAGGGACTCTTGGTATTACTGGTTGATGCCATCGGTCACTTGGTCGCTTGATGTCCAGTTTAGTCCGGTTGCTGTCTGAGCAATGAGGAGGGACTGTCTCCTGCCTTGTCTCCGGAGTGTTACTGAGGCACAGGATGTAGTGTGTCCTGTATTGGGTGGGATAAAATCCAACACATGTAAAAGAGTTGTGTTTTGTGTGCTACCCGGCCCTCTGAGATGGGTACAGAAGGGTGAGTAAAGATGGGGCCGTGATGACATGGCATGGGGTTAGGGACTGGCTTCAAGACCGGTGTCGATAAAAGGACTTCTTATGAGATAGAATAGCACAGAATAAAGGTGAACACAGTAGGACTGGGCGGCGTTGACAAGATCAGATATTGCAGTATTGTTGACTGAATACCTCCATGTGATAATGTGGCAGTGTTGTGGGGATGACCACGTGGATGTGATGACTGAGCAGGTGGCGACATAGATTTTTAACAGTTCAGACGGTCGAGTAAGTTCAGAAAGTTGGGTTGCTTTACTGTAGTGCAGCCTGTCAGACCAGGCAGTGACAACGCTGAAGTTACAGCCTCCGCAACAGTGCCATGACCAAAATCCCAGACCATGCCAGGCCTCGTGTGATGCTGATATGACATGGCTGCATCGCCCAGCTCGAGAGCCCGGAGTAAAGGGGAAGTAAAACGCCGGCCTCCGCTGCAGCCAGTAAAAACAGCAGTCGGTTAGTCTCCGGTCAGCAGCTGGTTCAGCTGTCCAGTAATCGATTGGCACTGTGGAGTTCAATGAGCTGAGTGGAGCGGCGAGCTTAACAGCCTCCACCAGGGCTTCGCTGGCGCTTTCCCTCCACCCGCTGCCTCCGTGTGGGAGATCGAAGTCCTCTCATCACAGAGGGATGGAGTCCAGGGCTTTTACAGATAGTCCTTTGTTTTACCCCTGGACTGTTGATTGGCTCTGTGGGGGGGGGGGGTCGCCTTTTTTTCCACACCACTATCTGCTCTCTTTTCCCCTGGTCCTCCTCTGTCCTCTGTTCTGTTTTCTGAGGCAGCTGGCTGCAGATGAAAGCACCGTTCTCCAACCCGGGGTCAGCTAGGAGTATGCCATGCTGGACCTGACTCCCCCTGCCTGTGTGTGTGTGTGTGTGTGTGTGTGTGTGTGTGTGTGTGTGTGTGTGTGTGTGTGTGTGTGTGTCTGTCCAGGCCTACACAAAGAGAACAGTCGCAGCACCGTTAAGGTCAGCTGATTCCTTTGTGACGCGGTGCCTGGCGTTTGATGGTGAGGGCAGCAGGGAGGGGTGGGGCTGTTTATGTATTGCTCCAGAGGTCCAGGTCAGAGGTCGATGCTGTGGAAGCTGGCGTCCGATTGGATGACATTTTGGCCTGGAGAGCATCCCATTGGAAAGACCGTTGCTTGGCTGTTGTTTGCACAGCCAAGCTGAAAATGAGTTTTCCCCGTGTCTGTTTTCGAACCCGGGGAGAAGAGGGGTTATTAAGGAGAGTGGTGCGGGGGGTCTCACTGAGGCAGGTGAAAGGGAGCCGGGAGGAGGCGGATCACTCGTGTCAAAGGGAAAGGCTCACCTGCAGAAGAGTGTTGTTTTAGGGTATGTTGTCATCTTCTGCACCAACTCCCTAAGAGAGCAAGCTGTTCCTTGGTGGGAACTGTTCCTTGGTGAAAACTGTTCCTTGGTGGGAACTGTTCCGTGGTGAGAACTGTTCCTTGGTGAGAACTGTTCCTTGGTGGGAACTGTTCCTTGGTGAGAACTGTTCCGTGGTGAGATCTCCTTGTTTTAATGCACATGTGAGCATGCACCTCGATTTTGGTGTTCCTTCTGGTCTCTTAAATAAACGCAGCCACAGGAAATTAAGAAAATACATGGGCTTCATAGGAAAGGTCCCGGTCGCTGCTCCACCTGCTCTGCCGATCCGGGGAGGGCTGCAGACTACCACATGCCTTCTCCCATACATGTGGAGTCGCCAGCCGCTTTTTTTCACCTGACAGCGAGGAGTTTCACCGGGGGGAACGTAGGGCGTGGGAGGATCACGCTATCCCCCCCCCGAACAGGCGCCCCAACCGACCAGAGGAGGCGCTAGTGCAGCGACCAGGACACATAACCACATCTGGCTTCCCACCCGCAGACATGGCCAGTCGTGTCTGTAGGGACGCCCGACGAAGTCGGAGTGTTGGTAGACAACGGAATAGACCGCCACGCTACCCAGACACCTCTAGGTTGTTTATTACAACAGTAGTGATTAATTTTCAAAACCTACAAAAAAAAACCACTGACACAGTCAGAAACCCGCCTTGTTGTGTAGCGGTCTGTTTAGTTTGACAGTTGTTAGCGCTTTTTGTCACTGGCTATGGTGTTGCTGAGAAACTCGCCATGATGATCAAGTTCTTCCCCTCAGCAGTTGATTAGCATTTGGGTGATGGTTAGTCCTCGTCTGGTTTCCTTCCATCCCCGACCGCAAGCACATATTTTTACTCCCACTGTCATCAGCACATAGTCATCAGCATATATAGAACTGATGAGCTCAGCTACGCTAGCCTGCGATCATGCATGCAGTTTCTCCTTGTGATACACACGCACACACACACACACAGTGCAGCCAAACAAAGTTAATGGACAGTTGCATTCACAGCTTGCATGCGGTCATAAGTCACGAAGCGTTATGACAGATGTGAATGGATGCTCAATGAAGGCATACAGTGATTTAATTTCACTTCTCTCTTACAGAAAAGGAGAAAACGTTGTCTCAGCCACGTTGTGCAACTTCCTCTCTCTGTTTAGTTGCATCATTAATAATTTGGTAGCGTGTGTGTGTGTGTGGGGGGGGGGTGAGCATATGATCCGCATCCTGGTTTCGGCGTCCCCAGGTGGACGTGGGCACATCGTGATCCGGAGGTGTTTTATCACCACGAAGCGTGTGTGGTTCCTGTTCGTGTTACCTCCCACTCTGCGGTGTACCTGTGGTCAACTGAACCAGAAAGAGACATTTCCCTGAAACGAGCCGATGAGCTCAGCGGGCCGGAACAAGCTGGGAACATAGTGTAATGGCACAGTTTTTCTTCTTCTTTTTTTTTAGACCGATACTGCTATTGTAATTTAGAATGCGATTTTATTTTTCAAAGTTCATTATCTTGTGTGTTCTCCACTAAACACAGCAATACATCATTGTGTAGCATGGCCAATACATCAGTCATCATATGAACCATGTGTAAAGACGATATGGGTTGAATGGATGGATATGAGTAACCTATCTGATATGATTAACCTATCTTCATTTAGCTGTAAAAAGAAAAGCCTCCAGTCACAGTAGAATATTGACTGGTTGGTTTACCCTCAAGCCTTGTAAACGGGTAATATAATTATCATGACTTTTTAATAAAACCTGAAAGAGGAACAATAAAGCACTGCGCAACAACACGCCTAGTGTGAACATTCATATTAATTAACATTAGTATTATTATATTAATATTATTATTAACATTAATAAATATGAATCGTACTGGTCTCCAGTCAGTAACAGAAACTAATCACACAAAGTAAAGTGCAGAAATAAATAAATATATATATATATATAAACATACATACCACGGGCGTCCAGGTAGCATAGCGGTCTATTCCGTTGCCTACCAACACGGGGATCGCCGGTTCGAATCCCCGTGTTACCTCTGGCTTGGTCGGGCGTCCCTACAGACACAATTGGCCGTGTCTGCGGGTGGGAAACCGGATGTGGGTATGTGTCCTGGTCACTGCACTAGCGCCTCCTCTGGTCAGTCAGGGTGTCTGTCCGGGGGGGGGGGCGGCGGCGTGATCCTCCCACGCGCTACGTCCCCCTGGTGAAACTCCTCACCGTCCGGTGAAAAGAAGCGGCTGGGGACTCCATATGTATGGGAGGAGGCGTGTGGTAGTCTGCAGCCCTCCCCGGATCGGCAGAGGGGGCGGAGCAGAGCCCGGGACAGCTTGGACTGGGACGGCTTGGACCCCTCTGAAGCGAACTGAACCGAGAACACCCTGGGGGGGGGGGGGGTGGCCTCGGTTCAGTTCGCTTCAAGTCCACATTGCAGTTGGCTTATCCTGTGCATTGTGAGCATAAAGCGCCCCAAGTACAACCGGGGAGAAAAAGCCCCCCCCCCCAAAAAGAAACGTGTATTCCCGGATTGTCTTCGGACTACTTGACACACCGCTGGTCTGGGTTTTAGACATGCAGTTGTCCTACGTGGCCTGTGATGCGTTCTTAAATGCTGGAACAGGTTTGCAGAGTTGCCCCGTGCGGCAGCTACAAGGCACGTGCCGCGACTCTGTGCGGCATCGTCCTTCCTAAACCCAAAACGGGCCCAGAGGAGCGACGTGCTGCTCCTCCTAGACACCAAAGTAGGCTCTCCGGTGTTCGGTTCTGCTGAGGGCCCGTTCACGAGGCAGTGCCGTTACTGCAAGCACCACAGCGTCGCGTGGCAGGTCGTTTTCTTTATTGACCGCTCTCACTCGCATGTCACGTGAGCGTAGGGTAACGCGCGTGTACGTGACCCCACGTGGCCACGTGTTTCCACCCCTCTGATTGGTGGTAAGATTGTGTAACATTAAAAAAAGTTTTTAAAAAAAAATCGCAGCCATCATGATTTGAAAATTGCGCTCTGTTACATTGCGATGTCGGTTTGAGTTCGATTAATCGTTCAGTCCTAATTCCTAATAATAATGATAATAAACAAGTCCTAATTCCTAATAATAATAATGATAATAAACAAGTCCTAATAATAATGATAATAAACAAGCCCTAATTCCTAATAATAAATAATGATAATAAACAAGTCTTAATTCCTAATAATAATGATAATAAACAAGTCCTAATTCCTAATGATAATGATAATAAACAAGCCCTAATTCCTAATGATAATGATAATAAACAAGCCCTAATTCCTAATAATAATAACAAACAAGTCCTAATTCCTAATAATAATGATAACAAACAAGCCCTAATTCCTAATAATAATGATAATAAACAAGTCCTAATTCCTAATAATAATAATAATAAACAAGTCCTAATTCCTAATAATAATAATAAACAAGTCCCAATTCCTAATAATAATGATCATAAACAAGTCTTAATTCCTAATAATAATGATAATAAACAAGTCCTAATAATAATGATAATAAACAAGTCCTAATAATGATAATAAACAAGTCCTAATTCCTAATAATAATGATAATAAACAAGTCCTTATTCCTAATAATAATGATAATAAACAAGTCCTAATTCCTAATAATAATGATAATAAACAAGTCCTAATTCCTAATAATAATGATAATAAACAGGCCCTAATTCCTAATAATAATGATAATAAACAAGTCCTAATTCCTAATAATAATGGTAATAAACAAGCCCTAATTCCTAATAATGATAATAAACAAGCCCTAATTCCTAATGATAATGATAATAAACAAGTCCTAATTCCTAATAATAATTATAATAAACAAGCCCTAATTCCTAATAATAAATAATGATAATAAACAAGTCCTAATTCCTAATAATAATGATAATGAACAAGTCCTAATTCCTAATAATAATGATCATAAACAAGTCTTAATTCCTGATAATGATAATAAACAAGTCCTAATTCCTAATAATAATGATAATAAACAAGTCTTAATTCCTAATAATAATGATAACAAACAAGTCCTAATTCCTAATAATAATAACAAACAAGTCTTAATTCCTCATAATAATGATAATAAACAAGCCCTAATTCCTAATAATAGTGATAATAAACAAGTCCTAATTCCTAATAATAATGATAATAAACAAGTCCTGATTCCTAATAATAATGATAATAAACGAGCCCTAATTCCTAATAATAATGATAATAAACAAGTCCTAATTCCTAATAATAATGATAATAAATAAGTCCTAATTCCTAATAATAATGATAATAAACAAGTCCTAATTCCTAATAATAATGATAATAAACAAGTCTTAATTCCTAATAATAATGATAATAAACAAGTCCTAATTCCTAATAATAATGATAATAAACAAGTCCTAATTCCTAATAATAATGATAATAAACAAGCCCTAATTCCTAATAATAATGATAATAAACAAGTCCTAACTCCTAATCTACTCATATATTTTCGTAATGTGTGTGTGTGTGGTGTTAGTGTGTCTGTGTGTTAGTGTGTGTGTGTGTTAGTTAGTGTAGATAGCGGGACCGAAAACTAAAGCACTTATGATCCTAATTCTTTTTGGAGGTGGTAGGTATTGTCTCAGAGAGTAAGGGGAAAAATCCCAGAAAATTAAAATTATTCATAATTATGCATAAATATGCAAAATATGCATTTTTCTAAAAATGGCTAAAAACCGCTTTTCTCGGCATTTCAGATGATTCTGAGCATCTTTGATTTCTTCACCTATATAACAATTTTTTTCTGGGACTTAGAAATGTTTTGGCGTTATGCAAAATAAATGCATTTTTGCAAAAATGCACTTATGATCCTAATTTCTTTTGGAGGTGGAAGATATTGTTCCAGAGAGGACCAGAAAAATAGCAGAACATTAAAATATAATTATAATAATTATGCAAAATATGCATTTTCTTAAAATGGCTAAAAACCACTTTTCTCTGCATTTCAGGTGATTCTGAGTATTTGGGGGGAGTAAACCACTTTTCTCGGCATTTCAGATGATTCTGAGCATTTGGGGGGAGGGAGTTGGAGTGGGGGGGGGGGTTTAGGGGCAGGGGGAAGGCAGTTGGTTAGCTGGCAGGATGAAGAGAAGGGAGATTTAGACGGGTGGATAACCAAACCACTACAGTGTAGCGGGGTTCTTCTAGTAATAATGATAATAAACGAGTCCTAATTCCTAAAAAAATATTATTATTATTTGTTTCACAGGAAACGTGAAATAAATAATGATAATAATTAATTTAAGTAAATCCGGCATAAAATTTTACCAAATCATTATGTGGGTTGACAAGACCATACCGGATCAGTCGAGGCTTAGGCCTGGGTTAACAACAGCCACCGTTGGCGCTGTGCCCTCACAGGGTACCGATGAAAACTGTACAGTCCACTGTGGCGACCCTGAGGAACAGGGAACAAGCTGAAAGAAGTTCTGTCCTAATTCTCGGTACTCTGTTAGTTTTTTTTTCTTCTGAAAGCAGACCCATGTGTGAAGTCATTCTTTTCTCTCTCTCTCTCTCGCTCTCTCTCTTGCTCTCTCGCTCGCTCGGTGTTTTCACACTTGGTCCCTTTCAGCCCTCAAAATGAACTCCGGGCAATTACTCTGCATTTTTTTGCACATACGCGAACACTCCTGCCAGAGATGGGCAACACAATCCAGAAAGGACCGGTTTGGGTGCAGGTCTTTGGTCCAACCAAGCAGCTGCACACCTGTCTACAAATCAAGGTCCTTAGTAAAGACTATTGGTTGACTAATTTTTATTTATTCTTTCAGTTTTATTTCTTTACGTTTTGAGATACTTTATTGATCCCTGTGGGGTAATTCTTCCTCTGCATTTAACCCGTCCTAATTGTGTAGCTAGGAGCAGTGTGCAGCTGCCGTGCAGCACCCACGGACCAACTGCAGTTCTTCTTTCCATTACCTTGCTCAGGAGCACAGGCAGGAGTACGAACCCTAACATGCATGTCTTTTTGATGGTGGGAGGAAACCGGAGCACCCAGAAAAAACCCATCACAGACACGGGGAGAACATGCAAACTCCACACAGAGGAGGACCTGGGATGACCCCCAAGATTAGACAACCCGGTGGGTTTGAACCCAGGATGTTCTTGCTGTGAGGTGACCACGCTAACCACTGAGGCACCGTGCAGCCCTATAGAATCAGGTGTGTATGATTCTATCAGAACCTAATAGGATCAGGTGTTTAAGTGCTTGGTTGGAGCCAAGACCTGCACCCACACCGGCCCTTTCTGGATCATGTTACCTATCCCTGCTCCAAACGAACTCGGACCCCTCTGAAATGAACTGAACAGAGAATACCTCAGGAGGTGGTCTCAGTTCAGTTCCCTTCAAGTCCACATTGCAGTTCGCCTATCCAATGCATTGTGAACATAAAGCGCTCCAGGTTCGCGTCGCCCTTTGCCGTTGTATTTTAGCCCTCTAGGCTTGTCGTAGACGGGTCACATGCTGTTGCACTGGGGCGCTCGAAAAAACGAATAGACAGAACCATGGCCGCTGGTGCCACTAGCAAGATTAGTGGATGAGGAGCAGTTTGGTCCGAGGAAGAAACTACTGCACTTCTCCCGATATGGAACGAAGAACACATCAAGCAGCTACCGTCTACAACACACAGACACGCAAAGGTTTGGCCCGGGTCCTATGAAAGCGAGGGGCTTCATTAGCACCGCGCTGCAGTGCCGCGTCACAGTAACAAAAAAAAACTATGTCATAAGCACTTTACCCATAATCCAAAGCAGTAAAAATCTGAGCTCCATAGCAACTATAGCGTGAACAGAAAGAGGACTGAGGACCCATCAGAGCTGAAGCGGACCAGAAAGAGAACCAAGTCCTCTTTCAAACAAACTGAGAATGTGAATGCAAAAAGAACCGAGTCCCTTTACTGTTGGTCCACTTGTTGGTCCACTTTAAGAGCCCCGACGAGTTTGATTCGTTTAAAAAGGACTATGTGAAAACACCCTCTCTCTCTCTCTCTCTCTCTGTCTCTCTCCTTCAATCAATCTGTTGCTGTCTGTCTCTGTCGCTCTCTCGCTCTCTGTCTCATGATGTCACTCATGCTTCCTAGTTTTCCTGGCGTTTGCAGTCTCGTATGATTGCGACATGAAAAAAGGAAGCAAAAGGGTACATTTTGTTCTGATCAGCATCATGGCCTGGTATCAGAGTAACCTGCACAACACCGCTGTACTGAGGCTTTTTTCGATTTATTCTACATTCCAGGAGGACGTTAGTTTGATTGTATTTGGTTTTTTTTTTACAATGTGTCCATGTGTCACTGTCCACCCCAATTATCTGTATCTGTACTGTATCTTCATTCCTCTCCCATCTTTTCTTGTTCTTTGCAAACAAAAGAAAAGAAAGTTATTACTTGTAAGGGGTTGGGTCACATTTACTGAGTCACAGCGTTTTCTAAAAATGAATATTAACATGATAAGTGGTGGTAACAGAATTCTCAGAACCACCAGCCCAGACAGCAAAATGAAACTGGGCCGGATCCGGGCCGGTTGTATCACAGCATCTGGCACGGAGCCGCAAAACGGATCTGCCCCAGTGTCATTTTGTACAACGGGCCAATACCGGTGCGGATCCAGTTTATGGATCTTTACCAGCTTTGGGCTGTAACTGGCCCAGATCCATGCCATAGCTGTGAACTTAAAAATGGGTTCCGACTTTTGGAGGTCAAACTCTGGCCAGAGGCGCGGGGCGGTCTAGGAGCGGATATGATTGCTATAATGATCTGCCGGAATCGGCGCAGAGGCGGGCGGCGGTCTATGGGCGGATATGATTCCTATGCGGATCTGCCGGACAGTGGGCGGGTGTGGCCCAGTGTCAGGTGCTATGAGGGCCACTTCCAGCGAACACTGCAAATGTCATAGCATCACTTCAGTGAATGCACTTTTTTTTTTAAATGAACTATAATTTTGATGATTATTCGCTTTAATTGGATTATTATGAGCTTGTAAATGGACCAGTTGAGCAAATCTGAGTGGGTATATTTTTACTTTTGTTAATGGAGGAAAGGGTGGAGGACAGGGACGACAAACCATTGTTCATCAAAGAGGTTAAAATGTTATGTACGAAGAAAAACAGTGCATTCAAGAGGGACAATAGAGAACTATAAATCCACAAAATATGAATTTAAGCGGGCTGTAAGGAAGGGAGTGGCAGGTGTGTATCTTTTTTTTCACAAACTTACTAAACTTTGAAAATCCTAAACTGTCAAAATGACGGCCTCGGTCGTTCTAGTTCAAACATAGCTACATAATAATAGTAAAATAATCAAAGTACTGTGCATCTCAGTGGATTGAAAAAAGCCATATTTTCTGTCTTTTTAAATGTGTTTTCATACTATACAGGGCAAAACAAAACAACGTAACCTAGAGATAAGCAAATAAGTGAATTAATTAATTAAATGAAACAAATGAACCGGGGGGGGGGTGTCTCTGTCAGAGGACAGAGATTGAAGAGGGTTGAAGAACGTCAAAAAAGATTGCCATTTATAGAATAACATCAGAATTAGCTCTCACAGAATATTTAATTTTCTCTAGCTTTAGAAAGGACATGATATCATAGAGCCACTGACTGTTGGAGGGAGCTTTGGTTGACTTCCAATGAAGAAGATGGCATCTTGCTAGTAAGGAAGTGAAAGCTAGAATATCTAATTTCTTGGAGGTGTATCGGTTGTAGTCTTCTGGAAGCCCAAATATGGCAATACGGGGAGAGACGTTTATAGTGATCGAAAGTATTTTTGACATAGTATCGGAAGTAGTTCTGCCAAAATCAAGATAATAATGGACAAGAATAGAACATATGGGTCAGATTGCAGGACGAAGCGTGACGTTTGTCTCAACTGTCAGTAATATTAGATAAATTTGTGACAATCTAGCTTTGGAAAAATAAATCCTAAACAATACCTTGAATCTGTATTAATGTAAAACGAGCACACGTTGACCTTGTGTGAATTTTATTAAGAGCACCGTCCCACCAGTTGTCCTCCAGGTTCAACCCCAGTTCATGCTCCCAGGCAGCCTTGACTTTGGTAGCTGGTGAACTGTCATAGGGCAGGAGTTTGTTATAAACTTTGCCATGAGTGACTTTTGAAGGGGGTAGGAGCTGAGATTCTCATCCCACAGTTGAGAAACTCATCACACAGTTGAGGTAGAGAGGGAAAAGTTGGAATGAAAGATTTAATGCAGTGTCTAATTTAAAAATGTGGCAGGAGATGAGACTGTGGAAGATCAAATTCGCTTGATATGTCTGCAAAGGTACATCTGCTGCTGCAAAGGTACGTGTCTTTAAAACATTTCCGACTATTATGCCATACAGAAAAGGTGGGGTCTGTAAATGTCGGTTGAAATAAATGATAAGGGAGGTAGATGCTGAAATAAATTTGAAATGCCTCCTGAGTTGGTACCAGATTTTGAGAGTAGATCTTACCACTTGGTTATTTGTAAAGCCAGAGGGGTTGGTTGGAATAGAAGAGGTAAGAAAAGCTGTTAAGGAAGATGAAACACAAGACAGTGCCTCTAACTTACACCATGGCAGATCGATCCTTTGATTTAAACCAAAATGAAATTTTGTGGATGTGTGCTGCCCAATAATATAGTTGGAAATTTGGGAGAGATAGTCCACCATTGAATTTTCATCTTTGAAGTACAGATTTATGGATTCTGGGTGCCTTTCCACACCATAGAAAGCTAGAAATAGGTTGATCAATTGTTCTAAACTTCCCCATCTTTGAAGGTCAGAATTCATTTTGGACACTAAAGGGGAGAAATTGACAGAAAAGAGTAAAGTCAAGTAAAGGGATATCATACTGTTGTAATGCCAGAATATTGATAGGAAAGCATTCAGTTTTGGAGATATTTACTTCATAGCCTGAGAATGAGCCAAATCTTTGAAGGATGGATAGAATAGCTGGTATAAAATGGTTTGGATCTGAGACATACGACAGTAAATCATCAGCGTAAAGTGATAGCCTGAATTCCATGCCCAGTTGCGATATCCCAGTAAAAATGGGAGGGGACCTTAAAAAGACTGACATGGGGCTCTGTTGCTAGAGCAAACAATAGGAAGGATAAGGGACAACCCAGAGAGGTGCCACGAAACAAAGTGAAAAACCTGAATTGAATGCCGTTGGTGATACATCTCCACTAACTTGTGGAGATGTATAAAGTAGGTGTATCCAGGAAATAATACATTTGCCAGCCCGAATTTACTTAGTACAGTAAACAAGTAATCCCATTCAACCCTGTCGAATGCTTTTTCAGCATCAGCTGAGATCACTACTTCGGGGGTTTTGGTGAAAGTTTTGGTGGGCACACACGACCTCACAAAAGCTGATGTAAAATTTCACAGTGTCAGTAAGTTCATCCAGGTCTGTAGATGCAGCCTCAAAAACACTCCAATCAGTGCAGCCAAGACAGTCCTGGGGCTGCAGTTTTGACTCTTTGGCCCATTTCCTCACAGTTTTAACCACAGGCTTTGCAGGTTTTAGTTTCTGCCTGTAGGTTGGGATAGGGTGAATAAGACGGTGATCAGAAAGGCGCAGGGCTGCACGGGGAACAGAGCGATAGGCATCCTTTAATATTGTGTAGCAATGATCCAGAGTGTTTTTGTCATGGCTGAGGTTTGCTCTGTTAAAATTCCCAGGGATAATGAGAAGCGAGTCTGGATATTTGTGTGCTCCATGTTTCTAATTTGATCAGCCAGGTGTTTTAACGCCTCTTTAACACAGGCCTGCGGTGGGATATAGGCACCGACCAAAATAAATTATGAACATTCCCGTGGTGAATAGAATGGTTTACAGTCAATGAAAAAGGTCTCTCAGTGAGGGCTTCACCTCAATTGGAAATGCACGTATTTGTGTTTAGTAGCCCATTCTTAATTTAAAGACGGCCTTTGCGTTTAAAAAAGAAGAAGAAAGAGAATTCATCCTTCATGGTAGGGTTAACTTCAGTTTTTATCATTTAGTCATTATTAAAGACATTTTTTTTCTGAAATGTGAATCCTACACACTGATGAGCGAAAACATTATGACCAAGCGCAGGTGAACCAAATAACGATCATCTCCAAACAAGGGTACATGTCTGGGTTGATTAGATGGTAAGCGAACAATCAGTTCAAGCACCTGTGAGACGCGCTGCTTGGACCGACAAGTCCGATCCACAGCGGCGCCACCTCACAACTTAAGTCAGTTTTATTTGTGTAGCCCAATATCACAAATTTTCCTCAGGGGGCTTCGCAATAATACAACATTCTCTTCTTAGACCCTGGCACTGGATAAACAACAACTCTCTAAAAAAAAAACCTTTAACAGGGAGGAAAAAATAGGAAGAAACCTCAGCGAGGACAACAGAGGAGGGATCTCTCTCCCAAGATGGACAAACATTCAGTGGATGTTGTGTGTACAGAAAAAAAAACACAATTTACAGAATACAACACTGAAAGAGGATAACAGGACTTGAAGGATCTGCTGCTAAGGTTTTGGTACCGGATACAACAGGACACCTTTCAAGAGTCTTGTAGAGACCATGCCTCAGTGGGTCTGCGCTATTTTGACGGCACATGGAGGACCAGCAACGTATTAGGCAGGTGGTCATAATGTTTTGGCTCATCGGTGTATCGTGACATTATGTTGTCAAGACAAAGTCATACCGCGCTGACAGGAGTTGCATCGGAGCGGCCACTTGCACGGAAGCTTGGTGAGATTGTCTTTTGTCTTGTAAGAAATATTATAGATGGTGCGACAAAAAAGAAAATGTCTCACTTAGATCCTCATTCTGCAGCCTCTAATTTCCGTAGAAACTGACGGAGAAGCCATATATCAGACTATAATAAACCTCAGGGGCAGCGGGGAGCGCCGCGCAGAACGGCGTCAACCTAATAAGACCGTCTCCAGCAGAGCGAGCGATGGCAGTGATTACTTAGGGGAGATTGAGCCACGAGGCGGAGGGGTGTTAGGTGGGGGGGGGTAGCAAGGGTTATTACCAATTACAGATGAATAATATCTCGACCCGCTGCCGGGAAAACAACGGCCCACGACATTATAGTAAAGGCTAAACTCATTTGAGCCCCATTGCTGTGGTTCGGGGAGGCCCGGCTGTGCGGTGGGGGGTGGGGTGGGGGGGGTTCTATCATGGCGGATTCCAGCAGAGATAAAAGGGGAGAAAAGAGACACCATTAGCACGGTTGTTTTGCTCCGTGTTGTGGACGGTGTGGTAAGATCAGGCCTCCTACCTACGATGCGCCACATGTCGGGCAATGAGCGGTGTCGCTTAATTTGGTTTTGTGTGCGCGCGCGCGAGTATTTGGGAACGCGTTTCCCAAGACTTCCTCTGCCGTCGTATTTCGGTTGTAACCCACTTCTTGGTTTTTGTTCTGCTATACCGCCAGTAATGTCAAACCGCTATCGACTCGGACTCGTGCCTGTCGTAAAGGATCGGCTGTGCAGCCCTTCCAGGTCCCGCCGTGGTTCTCAGATATCGAGAAGTGAGACGCGCAAGACGTCTTGTGTGCGTCGTGTTCATCTGTCGGTTTAAAGTGGCGGGGCCCTGAAGTCGGTTAGAAACTGGCTGCCGTAAGTGGCCTATCGAGATTACTCCGAGCTAGATTGCTCCTATGAAACGTGCTGGAGAACCGGGTCAGAATCGTGTCCGTTGGCCATGTAGGTTTGCACATACGTGGACCGTGAGTCTGGTTCCTTGGCTCTCTCAGTGTAGCTAACCTAGAATAACAACACAACAGTCTTCACATATAGTATACTACACAAGGAAGGACTTGCACAAGTCAAATCTTCTTCTTCGAGGGTTCCTTGTGGGTGAGGGTTGCCAGCACCGTCAGGATGCCATGCTTGCCGAACAAGTCTCCTCCAGTTCTTTCTGTCCTGAGCTGGTCTTGTTGCCTCCGGTAGTTCCCAAAATCGCCGCCTTGGTTATCTTACTGCCAGCTGGACGGCAGGTGTGCCCGGAGAACCACGGCATCCTTTTCATTATCTGTGCCGTTGTGTCCCTGGTCCATGAGGGATGCCTGCACTCGTTCCTTTCTCTCTCCAACTTATTGGAGCTGTCCTACGATAAGCCACGTCTTTGCAGCCTTGGTCCTGTTTACCGTCACCTTCCTCCAGCGTCCCACTTCCAGCGCCACCTGAGGAGAAGACGGGGGAAATAAGGGGGGAATTGAGGTGCATGGTGCAGAGCAGGGGAAACACCTGAGCAGCCTTTGTGCCCATCTTCCTGGGGGAACGTAGTTTGAATCTCTCTCACACACACACACACACACACACACACACACACACACACACACACACACACACACACACACACACACATATACACACACACACACACACGCGTGGTGCAGCCACTCTGGGTTTCTCTGTGTAGTTTCAGTGCACACAGGATCGGCGGTTAGAGCCACAGCGTCGTCTGTCAGACTGCCCCATGGGACGGGAGCAGGAAATCGTTCTCCTGGGACCTTTCCAGCCTCGCCTCCATCCCTCTCCTCATCGCTCTTCTCCTCCCCCCACTCTGCCTCTCTATCCTTTGTAGATGCCCCCCCCCCCGCACACACACACACCTTTTGTCTCTCCTTTGTCTCTCAGTCCCTCTACCATCATATCTACTTCCCTCCTCCTCCTCCTCCTCCTCCTCCCATCGATTCCTGTCCTCTTTGTTTTTTTACCTCATCTACGTCTTGCTCAGGGCCTCGGCTCCCTCGCTCCCTCTCTCTCCGTTACTCCCCCCCCCATCACTTTTGACCTTCATTTCCCCTGTTTTTCACTGTATCGCCTTGTTCTGTCTTTCCCTGTATGTCTCCGTGTAACCTTGCTCCATTGTCCCCCCCCCCCACACACACATAGACACACACAGACAGACACACACAGACAGACACACACACAGACGGCCCTCGCTAGCTGTGTGTTGCGGACCAGACATGCAACCTCGCTCCCGCAGCCACAGCGCCGACGCCAGCCCTCCATCTTTCCACGTCACGTCTTCCCCCTGTTTGTTTACCAGCACTCACCCCCACCCAACCCGCTGCCATCTGCCTTCGCTACCTCCTCCTCCTAACCACCATCGATCCACGCCACCCGCATCCTCCGCCATCCCTTCATCGCTGCCCTCCTCCCGTCCCCCGTCTCCACCTCCGTAACTAATGTGTCTTGTGAGGCTAATTAGAAGGGATGTTTTGTGGGGGGGGGGGGGGGGGGGGTCTCGAGCGTGCGTGTGCCGTGCTTTGTTTTTTTCCCCGGTTTTGATGTTCCTCTGTTTCTTGTTGGCGCAGTCGTTAAGTGTCGTCACCTCGCAGAGAGTTGTGCGCTTGTTTTTGTGGGTATGGGACATGTGCGGTGGGCTTGTTGTTTCGTCCGTCTTAACGTCTTTCATGATATGGCGGCGTGCCGCAGAGGGGAGGGGGCCGCGCCGAGGCAGGCTGGTCATGTGACCGCCTCAGACAAAGGACCGCTGGCCACACTGGCGTGCGCCTGTACACTACACACACACACACACGTACTTGTAGTGTTGACCTCACTTGAGGGGCGGTGTGGGCGCGCTGGCTGGTGAATTGTTGGTGCACAAAAGCAACACCGACGCCGATAGCCGACCTCGTGAAAAAGGACGCGGCGTTCCGAGCGTGTCCTGTTTCTCTAACCTGTGACACACACGAGACCGCACAGACACACATACACAATGCTTTCACGAGCCCCTTTCGCGCCACAGGGACGGAAGGCACTTCTGTGCGAGGGGCATCAATAAGCCCCCGTGTGGGGGGCTGCGTGCTGCGCGGTGGTGGGCGGCTGTGTGCAGATCGATCCCCGCATGTTTTCACACCGCTGTGCGTGTTCAGCCACGGATGTTTGTGTGTCGATGTTTGTGTGCCCAAGTGTGTGTGTGTGTGTGTGTGTGTGTGTGTTTGATGGTGTGTGTCGGAATGGAAGTCTGAAAATGACAGTAAACAGATGGTGTGATGCAGCCCCCCCCCCCGCCAGTCACATGACTTGAACATCAGGGACGTGTGTGTGTGTGTGTGTGTGTGTGTGTGTGTGTGTGTGTGTGTGTGTGTGTGTGTGTGTGTGTGTGCGCTCCCTCCGATGTATCTCGGAGGGAGCAGGAACGGGCTAAACCATGCCGGATAGCTGCAGGGGAAGAATACTGTCTGCTCACCTTCTAGCAACACCGGAGCGGACCAGTCCCGCATGGGGGGTGTGGGGAGGTCCATCCATTATCCAAGCCACTTATCCCAATCGGGGTCACGGGGATGCTGGAGCCTATCCCAGCAGTCATTGGGCAGCAAGCAGGGACACACCCTGGACAGGCTGCCAGGCCATCACAGAGCCCACCCACCCACACACACACACACACACACACACACACACACCTAGGGACAACGGCCGAGTCACCTGACCTACATGTCTTTGGACTGTGGGAGGAAACCGGAGCACCCGGAGGAAACCCACGCAGACACGGGGAGAACATGCAAACTGCCCAGAGAGGACAACCCGGGACAACCTCCAAGGTTGGACTACCCCGGGGTATCCCTTTTGCAGTACTTAGAAAACGTTCAGACAGGGAAGGGGAAACTAATGAGTAAATTCAGACGGATGAGCCTGGTGTAGCGGCACGGTGCCGCAGTGGTTAGTGCGGTCGCCTCACAGCAAGAAGGTCCTGGGTTCAAGTCCAACCTTGGGGGTCGTCCCGGGTCGTCCTCTGTGGGCAGTTTGCATGTTCTCCCCGTGTCTGTGTGAGTTTCCTCCCACAGTCCAACATGTAGGTCCGGTGATCAGCCGTACTGAATTGCCCCTAGGTATGAATGTGTGTGTGTATGAGTGTGTATGTCGGCCCTGTGTGATGGCCTGGCGGTCTGTCCAGGGTGTCTCCCCGCCTCCCGCCCAGTGACTGCTGGGATAGGCTGCAGCATCCCTGCAACCCTGAGAGCAGGATAAGTGGTCCGGATGATGGATGGATGGATGGTCTAAATTAAAACCTGTATAGGCATGCCTCTTGATGGTACATGGTTGCAGGTCCCTTTGAAACTTAAAATCTGCCCTGGGAAGAATGCCGGGGAGCCAGTATGACCCCTGACAGATTGACTCTCGAGCAGTTGCCCCTGTGCTGTGCTTGTGTGTTGTGCCTCGACCGACACAACAAACGGCACGCGAGCTCCTTCCTGTGTTTGCAGCCTCAGTCGCACCACCAGCCAGTCATGTGGAAGACGGGTCCCGTAGCATCACCGGAGATATAGTACAGACACACATGGACGTGTGCAAACATGCACTGTGTTTGTCTCTCTTGTCAAAACATACAAACACACACACACGGAAGTCATCCATGCAGCAGGAGACACCAGTTTGCTGCAGGTTTGTGGCATTCGAAGAATGTGTGTCTGCCTTCCTCTCTCACACTCTCGTCTGCTTCTCTCACTGACACAGACACACACCGTTATGCAGCGCAACAGTCATACAAGACTGTAGTTATACACGCCAGCCAAGTGATCCAGCTGTGTGTGTGTGTGTGTGTGTGTGTGTGTGTGTGTGTGTGTGTGTGTGTGTGTGTGTGTGTGTGTGTGTAGAATGACTGTCCCGTGCTGCCAGCAGACTGCAGAGCCACAGAAAAGCTTAGCTAGCCTAGTCGACATCAGAGTACCCTGCTGTAGCACACCATCAGCTGCTCCACCCCCCCCCCCCCAGAGATGCGGGACAGAGTGTAGCAGTGTGGGTTCAGGACGGCGAGGCAAGAGATGGGGCGAGAGACAAGGTGGGAGGCGGGTTGAGATTGAGGCACACAGACAAGACTCGGCATGGTGGAGGATGGCTGTACTTCTTGTATGTAGCATGGTAAATTAGGTTTCGTGCGGCGTTGTCAATCTGGCCTGCGTGTGCGCACGTTTGCATGTACATTCGGATGTGCTGGTGCGAAACTGGCCCAGGTTCGGACCAAATCCGGCAGTGGGTTTGTTTCGGAGCCGAGCAGAGGCGACGATTCTGCTCTCAGCCTCTCCTTCTTTGTGGCTTAGTGGTAAAATCAGGTCACGGGGAATTCTCCCCCCCCCCCCATTCCTCCTTCCCCACCTCCCGGTTTTGCCCCTCTATTCAAACACAACTCTCCCGCCGGTTGTGCTTCAGCTTGTGTGGTTCCTCTCCATCCTCATGCCGTTCACTGAGTGGGGAGCCAAGGCCCGAGTGTCTCTTCTCCTTCCTCTCTGGTCTCACCCAGTTTCTCCTCCCCTCTCTCCAAATCCCTCATCCCCGTGTCTCCCTCCGTCTCTCCGTGCAGACCTGCCAACCCCTACGCATTTTGCATAGCAGGTACGCATCGTGACATGGAAGTGCGCTGTTACGATTTGTCGCTCTGAAGTACCCAGAAAGCTGGTGAGGCCTTGTGTGGTTCTACCACTTGTGAAATCCTCAAGTCTACGCTGACGAGCGTGTAGCCTGCTGAAAAGCAACCGGGGGGAAAAAAATAGTTCGACCAATCATAGCTCCGGATTCGTCCCTCCTGCCTTCACCCACCTACGAATAAAATATTTGCAAGCGGGGATGATTGACAAATGTGTAATGTCATTTCAAGACACGGTAGCTGGGATCTGCACATCAACAGCAACACTTTCTTTGGGGGGGGGTATTTTTACCCCCCTTTTCTCCCCAGTTGTACTTGGCCAATTACCCCACGCTTCCGAGCCGTCCTGGTCGCTGCTCCACCTCCTCTGCCGATCCGGGGAGGGCTGCAGGATCACGCTGCCCCCCCCCCTCCCCTGGAGGCGCCTGTTTGCTAGGGAGGGGGAACTGGGGGGAATAGCGTGATCCTCCCACGCCCTACGTCCCCCTGGTGAAACTCCTCACTGTCAGGGGAAGAGAAGCGGCTGGCGACTCCACATGTATGGGAGGAGACATGTGGTAGTCTGCAGCCCTCCCCGGATCGGCAGAGGGGGTGGAGCAGAGACTGAGACGGCTTGGAAGTGTGGGGTAATTGGCCAATTGACAATTGGAGGGAAAAGGGGGGGGAAATCTAAAAAAATCCTGGGAAAACCCTGTTTCATTGATTGTGCTGCTGTTAGTTTGCCTATTTATTTGTTTATTTAGTCATTAAAGCTTTACTGCCAGACTTCACATTGAGCTGGTGTAAATGGGTCTCTTTATTCAAAGTCAAGTCCAAGTGTCTTTATTGTCCCTTGCAGGGAAATTAGTTTGCAGCCAGTGTAAAAACTCTTACACACCTGTAAACAAGTCACTTTATTCCCTTTAAACGAGTCACTTTATCCCTGTAAATGAGTCACTTTATTCCCTTTAAACGAGTCACTTTATTCCTGTAAACAAGTCACTTTATTCCCTTTAAACGAGTCACTTTATTCCTGTAAACAAGTCACTTTATTCCCTTTAAACGAGTCACTTTATCCCTGTAAACGAGTCACTTTATTCCTGTAAACAAGTCACTTTATTCCCTTTAAACGAGTCGCTTTATTCCCTTTAAACGAGTCGCTTTATTCCTGTAAACGAGTCACTTTATCCCTGTAAATGAGTCGCTTTATCCCTGTAAATGAGTCGCTTTATTCCTGTAAACGAGTCACTTTATTCCCTTTAAACGAGTCGCTTTATTCATGTAAACAAGTCACTTTATTCCTGTAAACGAGTCACTTTATCACTGTAGATGAGTCACTTTCTTCCTGTAAACGAGTCACTTTATCCCTGTAAACGAGTCACTTTATCACTGTAAACGAGTCACTTTATTCCTGTAAACGAGTCACTTTATCCCTGTAAACGAGTCATTTTATCCCTGTAAATGGTTCAGTTTTTATTTTCGGGCATGCGCGCAGTTAGACATTAATAAATGAGTCGGCTGTCCAAAAATAGACTGCGTTATGCCTGTTTTCGACGGCACACATGCACAATGAGCTGAACATTTTTTCGGCATAGGGTGGCTCTCCAAGATTTCCTTCGGGGTTGGCAGGTCTGTCCCTGTGCCGCCGCCCCCGCCCATCTCTCTTTGCTCGTATCTTTGATCAGATTATGGGGCATATCTTTGGAATTAGTGCGTCTCATGCTGCGCATTAACCTGGCACAGCGGAGGAAGGGAGTGGGTTTGGTGTGTGTTGAATGGAAATGCCGGAGAGAGAGAGAGAGAGGTGCCCAAGCCAATGATTCCCTACAGCACAGAGACCAAACGATGACAGAGAGCGTCAAGACCGCTGTCGTAATGCGATAAAGAAAATGGATGGCTTTGTTGTGTCTCTGCGGCTTGCCGGACAATGAAGGGGATAACCCCGTAGAGGCTGAAATAAGAGTGGTGCAGGTACTGTGCTCCATCTCCTGCAGAATCCACATTCATTTACCCGGATAAATGCGTGATTTGCGCACTCCCGCATTGTCTCTCTTTCTTCTGGGTCTTCCCGTGTCACATCCTCCTTGTCTCTATTCACGGGTTCCCTCCTGCCGTCTCTCTGTCTCGCCCCGTCTCCGTCTTCCCCGGACAGATGGCAGGTCCTGTGGGTTACTAGCGGGTGTCATACGCTTCTAAGTTGGTGCTCGTAAACTTCTCCACGCAGTAACACAGACAAAGAGCTCTGCGGGCTCGAGGCTCACATTGTTGCAGACATGCACCACCTCCAGAATCTCCGTGGCACAGCAGCCATATCTGCAAGGCTGCGCACCAAACCAGTGCCAACTGGTCATGCGAGGAATTTTATTTGCCGCCATGCGGCGGCGATGTGGTGCATGGGACTGCGAAAATTTACACATGGACGACACACCATGGGATGAATTGATAAGAAAGCCGCTTTATTTTTGTCGTTGTAGGTTACCGTATAGGAGCCTAGGGCGACTGCAGCGCCCAGGGACCAGCTCCAGTTCTTGTTTCCATTGCCTTGCTCAGGGGCACAGACAGGAGCATTAACCCTAACGTTCATGTCTTTTTTTGATAATACAGCACACCATAGAACAAAACAAAATATGGATATATATACCCAGGGTTTTGCGCTTTGTTTTGTTCTTTATTTTCCTTCTCCTTCCAGATGCGTTTGGCTGTTCTGGTGTAATTTGGCTTTGTAAATGTGACACTCCCCTGAGGCACCTGTGAGCTGTACCATGCAGTATGTAGTTAAACACCTCTGCACACATCTGTCCGTGCATCACATCGTACGCACCCTCAACCACACTGATGGTGGAGCACAGATCTAGCTTAAGTATGAGTGTGGTGGTGGCCTACAGAGGGTGTGTGTGTGTGTGTGGGGAGGGGGTTGTTAGGGCTGGTACTTCTGCTTTCTCTACAGAAAAAGTCTCTCGTACATACACACACAAAGACATAATGCACAGATCATCATCGGCGGTCACTCGGGGTCGAGTATGACCGTCCTCCTTCTGGGTCCCTCTGGGTCCTCGGGTGGGTGTAGAGGCCGATCCTGGAGCCGCCTAATGGGAGGACGCCTGCACGTGACAGCTTTTTAGGTGGAGAGGCTGATGCGCCTGCAGCCACCACACGGTCCTTGGCAGGGGGTGGCCAGAGTCCAATGGCATGGAGAACCAAGACAATTGAGGACCACCCTCTGTTGCAGCCTTCATCCGCCCTCACTATCGTTGTAACCTGGAGACATCTTCCACCAGTTCCGCCGTTGAGGTGTTTGTTGGATCAAGCTTCATCTGGAACCTCCCTCTTTACCTGACCGCTTTGGGTGACCCTACCAGGAGCCAAGCTCTGGAGGGCATAGTTCTTGGGATCATTGATACATACAAGCTTCTCCACCATGGCAAGGTGGAGATCCAGGAGAAGACACTAGACACTAGCACTTGTATGTTACATTCACACACACACACACACACACACACACACACCCACACCCACAAAACACTCTCTTTCACATAAACCTACATACTTTGTACACGTGCAGACCCTTGTTGTCTTTGTTGCTTCTATTTGGTGTGTGTGTGTGTGTGTGTGTGTGTTGACAGAATGGGGTTTCATGGAGAAGCGTAGCCCCCCGAGTGAGGCAGGGAACAGATTGGAGTCTGAGCCCCAACGTCCTGACTCATTAATCTTGTCTTTAATTCATGGCCGTACCTCTGGCTGACACACAACACACACACAAAGGAGTGAACATTCATATGGGGCACATGTATGGTGACACAAACACCAATCAACTCCAGCACGTTTCTTTACTCCTCAGCTCCTTTGCATTCCTTGGATGTGAACCATCACGTGCAAGGAAGGCAAAGGAGCTGAGGAATAAAGAAACTGAAGCGGTGACACGTTTCCCCACTGAGGAGGTTTTAATGTTTCAGTTTCTTTATTCCTCAGCTCCTTTGCATTCCTTGGACGTGAGCCATCATAGTCTGTACCAGATTTCCACTGCCCTCAGCAGAGCTCTCGTAAATTGGGTAGCAATGATTGAGCCAAGAACTCGGAACCGAGCACGAGGGTGAAGTGGGTTTAATGATTAATTGATTAAACCAACTTCGCAGGTTAGTGTTGTGCAACAAACAGTAGCTGCGCGTCTTTGTTTAAGGGACGTCTTTTTTTTTTCCACATCCCGTTTGCTCCCTGCCAATATTCCAGTTATCCCGAGGGAAGTATGTGAAGGAAGAATGAAAGACGGCTGTCGGTTGCTTTCTAAAGTTTCATCTGATTTTTAACAAGGATGCTAGTGTTCTCTGTGCCGAGAACTGTTCCCTTGATAATTGTTCAATGGAAAGGTTCGTTAACCTTTTCCTTTTCTTGGTATCATCTAGAAAAATAAGGCAAGGGGAACCACATTTGATGCAAGAAAGGTCTTTCTTCTGTTTATTAAACCCGATTACGATGCAGTCTGCATTTTTACATGCAATATACGAGCACTTAAAGTTACAGATTTCAAAGTGGATGCACTTTTACTGTGGCAGTTTGAAGTAACTGGATTTACTATTCCATGACTTAATGATTTTCACCTTTGCAGCTGTCGGCCTGAATAGTGGTCCTTTATGTATGTGAAGTGGTTCCCTCAAAGAACCTTCTGTGCAGGAGTCATGAGTTGCCTCATTGAGGCTCCTTTGCCCCTCTCCACACACTGTAAATTGGCGTGGTGCTCTCCATCTTCAGCCCCCATTACTCAAAGGGCAAGTTACCCGTTGTGGTATTTTATCATGAGCAAAGTTGGTGGACTCTAAAGAGACTTGTTAAAGAAGTTTAAAAATTGATGCTGCGGAGCCAAAGAAATGTTGCGCTTTTATTCCTGATGAGGCATCGGTCTCCATAAACCCTGAGTACACCATAACCCAGTGTGCTTGCATATTCTCTCTCCCCCTCGAGTCACCGGGGAGAGAGGAGAGATCAGGGGGCAGGGCTTCACTTCGCAAATGTATCGCGGGTACCCAGGGGTTTATTTATGTAAGGGTTTATTTATATAACGTCTTTTTAAAACAAAGTTACAAAGTGATGCACAAGATGCAGACAAAATAAACAACCTACGCATACAGTTAGTTATACAGAAAAGTAAAAATTACAGCCCCATTACAGGGAAGGCAAGTCAGTTAAGATGGGTTTTGAGAAGTTTTTCAAAGCTGTTTACAGGCTCAGCTGATCTAACAGAGGCAGGGAGACTGTTCCAGAGGGACTGGGCCCTTAAGGCAAAAGCACAGTCACCCTTGGATTTGCGGAGGGAGCGGGGTATAGCTAAAAGACCCTGGTCGGAAGATCTCAGTGGCCTAGAGGTGGAGTAAAGATGCCAAAGTTCGGCATGTATAAAGGAGCAAGACCATGTTGGGCCTCTTGGAGTCTGTTCTATAATGTACCGGGACCCAATGAAGGGATGCAAGGATTGGTGTGATGTGCGATCTAAGATTGGTACTGGTTAGCACTGTGGCTGCAGCGTTTTGCACAAGTTGAAGGCAGGACAAGGTGCTTCAATGAGATGGGAGAAAAGAGCATTGCAGTAGTTAAGACATAGAGTTGGGGGGGCGGGATCGATTCTTAGATGCATCGCGATTCTCATAAAAGATTGCCTCGATGCAGAAAACTCAATAGTCGGAAGTTTAAAGCTTAATTCTTGACTGGGCTGTACGTTCCTTACGGCTGCCGCTGAACCAACTGGATGGGGAAATTTAACGGACATAAAACATGTGGGTCGTGTTTACGTTCTAAGCTAGGCTAGTTCTTCAGTTTCTTGGTGAGGGTGGCTGAGTGCAAGCAACTGAAGTTGGATACAATCTGACCAGCACCCTCGGGCTTAAAAGCCAGCATATGGAAGCATTTTGGCATCTATGAAGTTGAAGGGAAAAGGGACCTGGACAAGAACCACACTGTATGCAAGTTGTGTCTAGCTAAAATAAAATATTTTGGGAACACAACAAAGATATTTCACATTTCCACCTGGAGTTGGAGGAAAAACAGCCGGTTGTAGCTGCTGCCAGCCAGAGAACAATTGAACAAGTGATGTAAAAGCTTCCACCGAACTCTGAAAGGGCGAAGCGAATCACAGTCAGTCGCAACTTTTATTGCCAACGATTTGTGCCCCTACTCATTCATGAGAACCAGGGCTTTCGTGCTATGCTGCACACTTTGGAGCCCGAAATACCACAGCCCATTTCGACGTTTTTTCATCGACACAGCAATACCCACACTCTGCAACGAAACCAAAACCAAAGTCATGGACTCATTGAGGAAATTGGGTAGGATAGCAATAACATGCGATGCGTGGACATCCATTGCTACAGAATCTTATGTCACCGTAACTGCGCACTTTATTACCGATGACTGGCAGCTTGTGTCTCACTTGCTCCAAACAAGAGCCATGTGTGAGAGCCACACTGGTGCAAATGTGGCTGAGCTGTTACAGAATGTAGCAGAAGAATGGCAGTTCACTACCAAAGATGTAGTTTTAGTGACTGATAACATCCCAACATGACTGTTGCTGTTCAATTGGGTAAATTCCTACATGTGAGATGTTATGCCCACACACTAAATCTGGCATCTCAGCAAGCGCTCAAGTTGCCCACTGTATCAAGGCTACTGGGGAGGGCCAGACGTATTACCGCGTTTTACCACCGCAGCTCCACTGCAAAACACCAGCTTGAGGAGAAGAGGAAGCTACTTGGTCTGCCGTGTCACAAGCTGAAAACAGACTTCAGATGCAGGTGGAACAGTGCTTATGGGATGGTTGACAGGTTTCTGAAGCAACAACCTGCGATCTGTGCCACCTTACTCTCTCCTCAGGTGAGGAGAGGAGAGGAGAGGCTGATCTCTGCACTCTCGGTGAAGCAGATGTCTCAAATGCAGAGGATGTTACTAAGGCCCTAAAGCCAATGAACGATGTGACTACTCTCATATCAGAGGACAGCAACCCCACAGTGTGTTTGATTGCCCCATTGCATGCTCAACTCATCCAGGACACAAAGGACAGTATTTGAGAGTCATTAATGGTTCGGGAGATAATGCAGGCCATCAACGGGGACCTCAGCAAGAGGTACACCAGTGAGCAGGAGAAAAACACTCTTCACGCAGCCTCTGCTCTTAACTTGCGTTTTAAGGGACTGCCTTTCCTTTCTGAAGAGGAGAGAGTGGAGACGAATGGAAGAGTGATCACTGAGGCTGCATCACTAGAGGTAATTCTGCCATTTTATTTCATGTAAAAATCAATGTAAAACATGTCACTTTGGGCTTAAGACTTTTATTTAACGTATCTAATTGACAAAATAACAAATATTCCTTGAACAATACAAGCATTTTGATATCGAACAGAAAAAGTAAATTTGTGTTTGGTTATTGATCTTGTTCAAATGTGGTTTAGGTTGACGATATTGACATTGTGAATTAAAAATGCAAGGTTTTCAAGTTGACCAAGAGATATTTGTGTATTCCAGGCACCCATGTCTCTGCAGAGTCTTCTCTACTGCAGGGGATATAGTTACTGCACAGCAGAGCACACTTACACCACATGTAGACCAACCCCTGTTCGTACACAAAAACTTCAACATTCCAGCATTCACCAGCTAAACACATTTGCTATGTTGCACTTCCATGCTTTGCCATGATTTCATTGTGGCCTATTATTTGTATTTTCTCCATTATTTATTGTTTACCACATATTCCACAGAAAGCATTAGTTTTGTATGAGAGCTGTTGCAGAATTCTGTGTTGTTTTTGTATGCAGGCTGTTTTTGATTTTAATATACAGCAATTTTTTATTTTTTGTCTGAGGGATTCTGTGCTCGTTGCCCATAACAGGAGGATTTCGGTTGAAGTCTTAATTACTTATTTGTGAATGAGGGCAGCTTTTTCATGTTATCAAGTGATTGCTGAAGTCTTGCTGAAGCCCGTGTTAATTTACAACAAGGATGCTGCTACAGGCACACTTTTGTTTCTTGTTGGTTCTTTGCAATGCTGGAAAACGTGACCTTTCAGTTGACACATCTCTTCTATTTGTTACTGTATTAATAAAAGATAATGGAAGTAAAGTCATCTGTTTATTTTAATTACGGATCATTACAAATATGCCATGTTTTAAGAGTAGCAAGTAGTCACACAGTGAGAAAAAGTAAGTCATATATAGAAATCAAACATGTTGATGCATCAAAATGCATCAGTAATTGTTTTATAATCGCATCATAGCCCTTTGAATCAGAATCAAATCGAATCATGAGGTGCCCAGAGATTCCCACCCCTATCAAGACATGAGAAAATTAGGGTATGGCTTAGTAATTCAAGATCTCTGGTTGATAGCATTGGCTTGATTTTTGCGATGTTCCAGAGTTGGAAAAAGCAGGTTTACACAAGCTTGTTTATGTGTAGGTCGAAATTAAGATTTTGGTCAAAGAGTACACCCAGATTTCTTGAGGAGGGTTTAACATTGGGGGCCAAAGGGCTGACACAGGGTTTCACTTCTGAGACAAACATATAAGGAGAACTTGAATTTTGTCTGAATTGAGTTGCAGGAAATTGATTGACATCCATTCCTTAATAGCAACCAGTCGTGAGGGATGCAATTGAATTGGTTAACCAGATTGCCTAGAGGTAACGTGTAGATGGAGAAAAGGATGGGACCAAGGATTGAACCCTGCGGAACTCCACACAGTAAAAAGGCAGTTGTCTATGGCAACCTGAAACCTCCTGTTAGACAGATAGGACAATAGCCAACTGAGAGCAGAGCCCAAGATACCAAACCACTTATCTAAGCGTTCAGCCAAGATGGAGTGATCAGTAGTATCAAAAGCAGCAGTTAAGTGAAGCAGGACCAGGACAGAATGTTCGCCGTTGTCAGCTCACATGAGGATGTCATTTGCCACTTAGTAGTGCTATTTCTGTACTATGTTGGCACCAGAATTTATTTAAAATATTGTGTCCTTCAGTGACCTCAAGGAGCTGCTGTGTAACACATTTTTTTCAAGAATTTTGGAGATAAATGGTAGTAGGTGAGGTGGAGCTGTACTTTGAAAATACTTTAGCATCTTCTAGAAACACTTTACCTATAAGCATAAAACTGCTTCACATGAACAATAATGGTGTAACTAAGACCTGCCGGGGGGGGTTGCATGCGGGGGGGGGGGATTACGTGCATATATTATCAACTAAGATACGACACAAGTGGAAGTTTGGGTACTTTTGTTTTGTTTCTTTTTGTTATGTCAATTGTGGGAACGCTATACACTAAACTTGTGTTTTTAGTACCAAGGGAAATTACTCAAGTGATTTTCCCTCGAGTGATTTTATTCAAGTGAAAGTATAAAGTTTGGGTACTTTTGTTTTGTTTGTTTTTTGTCATTTCAATTGTGGTAATGCATTACACTAAACATGCATTTTTAGTACCAAGGGAAATTACTCAAGTAATTTTGCTCGAGTAATTTCCTCAGACATTTAACCACTCACTCTAGAGATACAGAACGCATTAAAAACATCCTTCACATGCCGCGTTACACTCCACATTTGGAGTAAAATGATCCTGAAACATAAAACTGATTAAACTATCCCTTTAAAAAATCCACAGATGAGTCTTACACAATTAAAGTGCCTTGAAAAAGTATTGCCCCCTTCCTGGTTTCCTCTATTTTTTGCATATTTGGCGCACTTAATTGTTTCAGATCTTAATAGAAAATGTAACAAGACCGAGAGAAACCGAGTAAACACATAATTCAGTTTTTAAATTATAATTTTATTCATTTAAATAAAATTGTTATTCAACAGCATCTGACCCTGTGTGAAGAAGTAATTGCCCCCTTGTTTACTCAGTCAAACAATTAATCAGATTTAATTGATCATTGGACTCAATTAGAGCAGACATGCCCAAGCTTGATTACTGCCAGCCTTGTTTAATCTAAACAGGACTTATATGGAACCTTACCATCAATGTAAAGTAGGCTACAAGATCTCAACAAGCATCACATTATGCCGCCATCAAAAGAAACTCCGGAAGAGATGCGAAAAAAATTTGAGATATATCTGACTGGAAAGTTAATTTCTAAGCCTCTGTAACTGCAGCGAGCCACAGTGAGAGCCATTGTCTCCAAATGGCAAAAACCGGGGAATAGTGAATCTTCCCAGAAGTGGCCAGCCTACCAAAATTTATCCAAGGCTGCAGCAACGACTAAATCAGGAGGTCACAAACCCGGGACAACATCTGAAGAACTGAGGTGTCTCTAGCCTCAGCTAAGATCATCGTTCAGGATGAACTGCAGGTGTCTCTAGCCTCAGCTAAGGTCATCGTTCAGGATTCGACAGTAAGAAAGACTGGGCAAAAATGGAGTTCATGGGAGAGTTGCAAGGTGGTAGTGTGATGGTGTGGGGATGCTTTGCTGCCTCAGGGCCTGGAAGACTTGACATCATTGAAGGAACCCTGAATTCTGCTCTGCACTAGAAATGGTACAGAGAATGTCTGGTTATCAGTCCATGATCTGAAGCGTAATTGGATTTTGCTGCAGGACAATGATCCAAAACCCAAGATAAAGTCTACCTCAGAATGGCTTAAATGAAACAAAATGAAGGTTTTGGAGTAGCCTAGTCTAAGTCCTGACTTGAATCCCATTGAGATGCTCTGGCAGGACCTTAAACAAGCAGATCATGCTCGAAACCCCTCCAATGTTGCTAAATTACAGCAATTCTGTGAAGAAGAGTGGGCCAGAATTCTTCTACAGCGATGTGGACGACTGATCTCCAAGTATAGAAAGCGTTCGGTTGCAGTTGTTGCTGCTAAAGGTGCCACAACCAGTTAGTTATGAAGTTCAGGGGGGCAGTTACTTTTTCACATGGGTGATATGGTTGTTTGATAACTTTTTTCCTTCAATAGATGAAATGATCATTTAAAAACTGTATTTTGTATTTACTTGGGTTCTCCTTGTCTTACATTACATTTTGTATGAAGCTCTGAAATTATTCGGTGTGACAAATAGGCAAAAATAGAGGAAATCAGGGAAGGGGGCAAATACTTATATTCGCAGCACTGTATTTGTATGCTTCACTCTCTGTAAAGTTTCCATCTAAATACTGGAAGCAAGACTGTTTAATGTCCCAGTGCAGGATGTAATAGGCAGGAGTGAGCTTTACCAGGGGTGCCTTATGTTTGGCTGCCCGGTTGTTTAACTGGGTCTGCGCCAACGGGCAAAGCAGGGGGGGGGGATAGATGATGGGAAGCAGGAAGAGGATGTGGAAGTGAGGTAACGACAAGGACAATGATTAAAAGATTATAGAAATTCCAGATTGGAGACACTTTTATTTGCTGGTTGTCTTATCCTACCCAGAGGGTCTCATGATGGGACCTACAAAGGTCGGTGTGACCTGGTTTAGGTTTTGTCAGTCTGACCACCAGACCACAGTGCCTCATTACCCCGAGCTGGTGGTGATAGTTCATGCTGTTGATGGTAAAGATGCTTATCGTAAATGACCTCTTTAATTCTAATTCTGACGACGGAACTGACAAGAAACAGTCTCCGGTAACTTCCTCGGGTCTTTTTATTTCTTGTCTCTCTTGCTTTGTTTTCTCCTCTCGTACGTAGACATGGGTTAGGGCTGAAAGAACAGCGACTCCGAGATGATGAAGAGTCACTCAACGTCCCAGTTTAGAGCTCTTTAAGCTGTAGTCGAGCATTTTGTATGTCTCGACAAATATTTTCACGCTTAATTTCAAACATCACCGAGTCAACGGTGTCATTCGGAAGACGCTAGTTTCTTTCCTTCGCCAAGTCGCTTCTCTCTTGGAATTTAATCTGCTGTTCCTTCGATCGCAGCGTTCCCCGTGATTTACTCATGGACTCTTTGTCACAATCCGAGGCAAAGGTCAGAATACACACACAATCATTACACACAGGTCCACTCACGCAGGCTGCTGATCTCGGCCGTTGGAAGCCGGTCGGGATGGAGCTTGACCACGGCCTGACGTCAGCCTCTGGCGGATTGGGCCGATCGGAGCAGCGGAGCAGGCTTTGAGCTGTTATCAGAGTTTACTCAACAAACAAAAACAGCGACGCCAACGTGGTCATATGCTGCGTATGCAAGTGTGTGTGTCTGCGTGTGCGCTGGTGTGTGTGCGTGTGCATATCCAGACTGTCAGGACCAGCAGGAGGCTTCACTGAGTGACAGAAGAAGAAGAGGTCAGAAGAAGTAATGAACAGTCAGCCGCTTTTCCTTGTGACCAGTCAGGCAATCAGCTTCTTGTGAACTACTGAACTGTGTACTTCCTGTCTGTCTTCTATTGCCAACTTCACTTCCTGTTGTCAGCCCAAGGCCGGGATCTTTTATTCCCTTTTATCTCTGTTGCTGTCCTTTTTGATTGTGTACAAGGACAAAATATTTGTAATCGGGCCACATTTTTGTGTACTCCCCCCCGCCCCCCGCTACTAAGGCCAGTGGAGAACACGTTTTCTTCTTCTACTCTGCCTTGTATATGTCTCCCTACCCTGTTTCAGCCTAGAGGGAGACCTTACCATAATCTGTGGTGTCCGTATTTCAACATGTGTGTCGTGATTGTGTCAGAAGTGCAGTGCGTCACAAAGTTGTTGGTTGCTCTTGGTCAAGAAGGGAGCAACCCGGTGAAACTCAGGCCAGCTGATAAGCGGTAAACAACGAATACAGCCCCCCTTCCTTTTTCTGTCTCCACCCCCTCCCCCCCTCCCTGTTTTACTGTAACCACTCACTGTTGGTTACCACGGTAACAGCATGCTGCTCCCCAGGGTCAGTCGCCAGTCATGGAGGGGTTCTGTGTTGGTCCGCTGTGACTCAGCACAGCCTCCTCTCTGACACACAACTGTGTCAGAGGGGCCCTTCACAACCACAACGCCGGGAATTCCACACATGCTCAGAGAGAGAGAGAGAGAGAGTGTGTGTGTATGTGTTTGTGTGTGTGTGAGAGAGAGTGAGAGGGAGTGTACGTGTGTGTGTGTGTGTGTGCGCGCGTGTGTGTGGACTCATCGGGGGCGTTTGTTCATATTTTTGTCCTCACATTACCGGAGCAGGTTGAGAGACCTCTTAAGCCTCGCCACTAAAAAATGCTGTTTTTCCCTGCGTGTCCCACGCCCCCACCCGTGAGCCAGCATGCCTACATGACCGCGTACCACGCCCCCACCCGTGAGCCAGCATGCCTATATGACCGCGTACAGGTTCAGCAACTTTCTGCGTTGTGCGTTCATTATTTGGTTCCCGTCTCTGGAAAGGACTGGTTGAGAGCGGCTGCATTTAGCTGATCTGTGTCAGCCCATTGCTGTGTTGTGCACCCTCTCCGAGCAGCCTGCGTGTGTGAGTGTGTGTGTGTGCATGTGTGCGTCAGTGCACAGAACGTGCTAGTTATCACCGCTGAGCCTCGTGTGGTACGTTGTGTGTTCCACGCTGCAGCGTATTTTAACGGGGGGTTCGGCTCTCCACATTGTGTTAGCCTCGTTTCATCGCCGCCATCATCTTGCTACCAGGTAGCCAGCTTCCGGGCCGCCGTGTGTGACCCCAGTGGGTGCATCGTGTGTCCTGCCGCTCATCATGTGTACTACTGGTTGCCACCCTGCGTATGGCAGAACGGCGCTGTCCGAGTCAGATACCACCACCTACGTGCAGGACAGAGATACAGACCAGCTCTGCTGTCAGTGATACAGACCAGCTCTGTCAGTGAGGAAGTAGCTCGTTCTGTGCTTCAGAGCCGTGGCCGGGTGTCTGGTGTGTGTGTGACCTGGCCGGGGTTTCAGCAGCGGAGGACTCGGCTGTTGCAGGTTGCGCTGCTGCAACACTGGAGCAACCCTGTTATGACATAACTGATGTATGGGAAGATGTTGCTGATGATCGTTAACTGTTCCTTTCTCCACACGTAGCGTCATGCCTTTCATCGACCACACAGAGAGGGAGAGAGGCACGAACACACGGGCAGAGACAGCCGTGCACACACACCACACACACACACACACACACACAAACACACACACACACACAAGCCCTAATGAGACCCTGAGATAGACCGGTGTGGAATCTGCTGTTTAGCCCCTTATCACCATCTCTCGTGCTCTCGCTCCTCCCCCTCCTCCCTCTTTCACGAGTTAATCCTCCTTCATCCCTCTTTTTTTCTTTCTGCCCCACTAACTAGGAGATGAAAAAGCTAAACCAACACATAAACAAAGAAATTACTGCACATACATAGAAAAAAAGACAAGACTGGTCTTCCCTGTGCTGCAGGCCTGCGCTCCGGTCAGCAGCCTAACATCTGCCCCCCCCCACCCCCTCCCAGGACATGGGGCGGATGTAAAGAAGCGATGGTGTGACTGTGTGAAAGGCAGAGGGGAAGGGGTGGGGGGTGATTTGGAGGGGAGATAAAGCTGGGCTTTACCTGCCAGGCGGGATAAAGGAGAGTGAAGCTGTCTACCAGCACCGTCTTTGAGGTGTATGCGCATAGTAAAGGGGGGGGGGTGCTGGGAGCATGAGAAAGACCCCTCCAGCATTCTGTCCGCAGCACCTTCCAGCAGCTATTCAGTCGTTCTGTTACCATTGAAATCAGCAGATCAGCATGTGGTCTTTATGACAAGCTGGTGCTGCAGCACGACTTCAGCACTGAGATGAGTTGTAGTAGCTAATTTAGCCCTCAGTAGGACACTAGAGCTGTAGGACACTAGAGCAGTAGGACACTAGAGCTGTAGGACATCTCTTTTGAGTCCCCTCAGTTGGCGTGGACACAGATTGCCATAGAGCTCTTATGAACATCACATGTGTCTCCAAGAGAAACTAGCCCACTTTGCTCTCCACAGAGCCGTACATACGTTTTTGGGATCCACGACGTTTGATTTGATTTATTTTTATGTCGAACATGTAAAAAGAGAGTCCAGCCCCTCTACAGGCGGATTGGTGCGGCATCAGCAGTAATGCGGACATTGTACCGGACCGTTGTGGTGAAGAGGGAGCTGAGCCGGAAGGCAAAGCTCTCAATTTACCAGTCAATCTTCGTTCCAACCCTCACCTATGGTCATGAGCTTTGGGTAGTGACTGAAAGGGTGAGATCGCAGATAAAAGCGGCTGAAATGAGTTTCCCCCGTAGGGTGTCTGGGCTCAGCCTTAGAGATAGGGTGAGGAGCTTGGACATCCGGAGGGAGCTCGGAGTAGAGCCGCTGCTCCTTTGCGTCGAAAGGAGCCAGTTGAGGTGGTTCGGGCATCTGATCAGGATGCCTCCTGGCTCCTTCCTTTGGAGGGTTTCTGGGCACAGCCAACTGGGAGGAGACCCCGGGGTAGACCCAGAACTCACTGGAGGGACTACATATCCAATCTGGCCTGGGAATGCCTTAGGATCCCCCAGCAGGAGCTGGAGGGCGTTGCTGGGGAGAGGGATGTCTGGAGTGCCCTACTTAGCTTGCTACCACCGCAACCCGACCCCGGAGAAGCGGCTGATGATGAGATGAGATGAACAATAAACCTATACAACAAACTCAATGAACAAGTTATCATTAGTACTACTACTACTACTACTACTGCTACTTTCAGCTGCTCCCGTTAGGGGGCGCCACAGCGGATCATCCGTCTCCATCTCTTCCTGTCCTCTTCATCTTCCTCTGTCACGCCGGCCACCTGCATGTCCTCCCTCACCACATCCATAAACCTCCTCTTTGACCTTCCTCTTCTCCTCTTCCCTGGCAGCTCCATATTCAGCATCCTTCTCCCAATATACCCAGCATCTCGCCTCCACACATTTCCAAACCATCTCAATCTTGTCTCTCTTGCTTTGTCTCCAAACCACCCAACCCGAGCTGTCCCTCTAATATACTCGTTCCTAATCCTGCAAACAAACTTGCAGGATTTGGAGATAAATCTGAAGCAAATTCTCATAAGCAACACAAATATTGCCTGTTCAAAAAGGAGTAGGAGGAAGTATACTCTTATTTATTCCTACACCTTCTGGTGTCTGTGGTTGGGCCTGTCCTGTCAGCCTGAGGAGCAGAACCTAGCCGGCTCGTTTCATGCTCCGTTCTCGAAGCCGTTTTATGAAATGGCTGGTGTGTTAGCCAGATAAAATGCAGCCCAGAGGGTCACCTCCTGCTGCCTGACGGTGACGTGCCCCGACACGTCCATTTCACAGGCGTCAGTCACCAGTACAGAGTGCTGCGTCTGGTTCCCACACCCGCATTCCTCACATTGCTAAGGAAGCCCCACACAATGAGATGAAGGAAGCACCTCGCATTGCGAATGCTACGACTAAGCTTTTATTTTCAAATACTCCCTTCCTTTTTCTCACACGATCTTAAAGGCACGTCATGACTCCATGTTGCCCAGGCGTTGTGGACCTAGAGGTCCATTGTGGTACTCTGGGGAACTGTGTTGGCAGTATTGCAGAGCCATGTTGCTTAAGTAGATGTCTCAACCATCCTGATGAGATTGCATGACAACATCTTGCTGCCAAGAAAGAATAATTTCTGCGTTTGGTTCCACCCACTTGTTGACTGGGAACTCAACCCTCGTTGACATCGGACTTGTTTTTTAGACCAAGTCAAAAGTTGAAGCACGTCAATTGTAGTCAGTGCTGCAATCGATAGTTGGCCTTTTAAAGCCCTTCTGTTGTGTTGCGGGTCAGAATGAGCCATCGCAGTGTTTAACAGCAGGGAGAGGACTCTACGTCAGGGGTGTCAAACTCCAGGCCTCGAGGGCCGCAGTGTTTGCAGGTATTTGTTGCAACCATGCACTACACCACCTGATTAAACTAGTTCCTTTTCCTCCTTGATCCAGGTGGTGTAGTGCACGGTTGCAACAAATACCTGCAGACACTACGGCCCTCGAGGCCTGGAGTTTGACACCCCTGCTCTACGTGATCTCTTCTCAACCTGGAATGTGATGCCTTTTCCTACAGGCTCCCCAACATTAGAAGATATGTTCATAATTCCATGGAAGCTGTAAACCACTAGGGTACTACGAGTGTCTCAGGGTCATGTTTGACCCCAAGTCATGTGTGACCCTATAAAACCGAGTGGTGTCCGCTGGTTAAATGCAGTCTTTCTGCACGGTGGAGAGGGAAAACCCAGATAGTCACACAGTCTGAGATGAACGACAGCTTGTTTCTTCCGGCAAAATAGATTTGGGGTTTAAAATCAAGTTAAGTTGCTTTGATTTAGAGGTTTAATGAAGGTGGGTCATAAATGACGAGGGCAGTGTACACAACATGTGGACACCACGGGCACATACTACACCTGTCATTTTTTTCCCTCCGCTGTGAGTTTGATGGTTCAGGTCTATTTTTTTATTCCGCTGCATGTGCGAAACATATACATGCAGTTTTCGCGTAACAGTCAAAATGTTAACATTAATCATGTGAATATAAACAGCAGTATGTACTTACTCGTGTCTCCTGAGCCAATATCTGAGGTTTCAGACATGAGGGCATGAAAATATGCTGTTATCATTCTGATGTTGTGACTATGATTACTATTATAGTTTATCAAACACCGATCGAGACAAACCTGCAAATCAAAAACCAATGACGGGGGCGTCCGGGTGGCGTGGCGGTCTATTCCATTGCCTACCAACACAGGGATCGCCGGTTTGAATCCCCGTGTTACCTCCGGCTTGGTCGGGCATCCCTACAGACACAATTATCCATGCCTGCGGGTGGGAAGCCGGATGTGGGAATGTGTCCTGATCACTGCACTAGCGCCACCTCGGGCCAGTCGGGGCACCTTCTTGGAGGGGAGAGGGAACTGGGGGGGGACTAGCATGATCCTCCCACGTGCTACATCCCCCTGGTGAAACTCCTCACTGTCAGGTGAAAAGAAGCGGCTGGCGACTCCACATGTATGGGAGGAGGCAGGAGGACGCATGTGGTAGCCTGCAGCCCTCCCCGGATCGGCAGAGGGGGTGGAGCAGCGACCGGGACGGATCGGAAAATAGGGTAATTGGCTGAACACAGTTGGGAAGAAAAAGGGGGGAACATCCCCTCCCCCCCAAAAAAAACTTGAATGACATACTGTGTATTTATGAAGTAGAGAAATACACAGAGCTGTATTACCCGAGCCAAGAACAACATGGCATAAGAAACCGCCTGGAGCCATTAAGGCAAGTTTTTAATATGGTTTTAACTGTCTTCCATCCCAGCTCCACCAGGAGTAAAATCTGCTGACTGCACCTGTCTGCAAGGGCAGGGCAGTTGGATATGACATATTTTTAGGGTAAACTTCAGAAGATGTAGGTAGAGGTGGACTGTACTTTAAAGCCCCTCGCTCGGGTCTGGTGCTGTCCTGACCCTGCCAGGGCTTTTGTAAATGGCCTTTGGCTTTATGACTGAGCATAACTGGAATGGAAGGTGTGGAAGGATGGTTTGATTTTGATTTTTTAATGTTATTAAGAAATGTAATCCATCAAATATACAGGAAATGACAAACTGTGAGAGAGGAAAAAAATGCAAGCAGGGAAGCAGAGAAAGAAAATCCACAGCGGATGCAGGAAAATGTGTTCTGCAGCTGCTGGCATAGACTGAAAAGTTGACGCATGCCGTCACTATTGCAGTGCTGGAGTTTTTAGCAGGAAAGCCACTCTCGGTCGTCATAAAATATTGTACTAACATCAGGGCCTGTGGGAAGTTATGGTGACATAGATAACATTTGTTGTGTGTCCAAACCCTCAGGAAGTTTGCTTTTGACTCCTCACAATCTCATTGCTTTGGAGATGACATAACCTTGGTAGAGCAGGTCAGAGCACAGGAATGCGGAGCCACGCCGAACAGTGAACAAAGGACAGGTGGCAAGGCGGAGAAGCCGAGGGAATGTTTGGATCTACGATTAAGGTGAAAGTCACATCTTTTCTGCACCTTCTTGTGTGTGCCATGGAAGCCACCCATGACACACCATCCATGCTACAGGCATCAGATTTCGTGTTTTCATTCCTCAGATCCTAGTCATTTTCAGTTTTGAATGCTCATGACCGCCTCTGGTGTACGAGCTTCTAAAGAATGGTTGACTGAAGCGTCGAGAGAAGAGTTTCACAACAGCATTTATGCATGTGATGACAAAGAGACTGTGAGCTAGACTAGCTGGGTAAAGCGGTCGACCATGGGCGACGTTTTCTTCAAAATATGACACAAAAGCACAGCAGTCCTCGGAACGTTAAAGTGCAACCATCAAGGGTGATCTAAAGCAGGTGTTAAGCGTAAGACACCGCTTCTGGTGTGCGAAGATGGCGGCGCGAATTCGCGTTTGCAGCGGCCTCACCCAGTACCGGTGTGGGAAGATGGCGGCGCAAACTTACGTTTGTGGCGGCCTCACCCAGTACTGTCCATGCAGTGTCTTTGTCCACGTCTGCGTCTTAAGTTTTGTCTTTGTTTGACGGCTGGGAGAGCTGGTGCTGGATCAGCTGGGATAGCCTGGTCTGCTGTCCTGTGGGCCCAGAGACCACGGTCCGGTCTGGAGCTGCGCCCGAAGAGGAAACACCGAGGGTGGTCTGACAGGATGTGGAAACGGGGCGGGCTAAGCTAACTGCTAGCCCATACAGACCGGCAGTTCCGACAGTCATCCTGGCATTCGCTGTCCTGGACAGTGAATTTATATATATATATATATATATATATATATATATATATATATATATATATATATATATATATATATATGTATTTTGTAGTGTTTTGTAGTTTAGCTGTATGTTTTCTTGTAGTTTGGATGTGTGTTTTTGTCTTTGTGTTGCACTGCTGTGGGCTGGGGGAAACAATATTTTGTTTCATTTCATGTGAGCAGGGGCATGGAATGAAATGACAAATATTCCTGATTCCTGGTTACTCTTTCATCAAGTGCATTGTGGTCGTCAGCTCTTGAACCTGTTGGAGATGTTTTGCTGTTCTCCCCTGGCAGCCATACACCTGTGCAGGTCCAGTGATGGTGGCTAGCATAGCAGCACTAGCCTGAAGGGCTGGTAGCTGTTTTTCTACCACAGGGAAGAAACAAACAACTTGATTTTGCTTTGTTAATTTATAGACCGTTTATAGTCAGGGGTGCACATAATTTTTTTGGTCTGGTTCTCAAAGGAGCACCTGAGGTTCTTGCTTGGTGCTCTGGCTTTTTTTAAATGCATTTTTCCATGACCCACCCACCTCACAAAATGAACAAAATATGAGGGATACGTGGATAACATTACATGTACTTTAATTTCAATTGAAAATGAATAAAAGCAGTAGGTTACAACAACATTCCTGTTCTTTAAAGTGCCATACATGTGACTTTCAAATGAAATGACTGCTCTTCAAGCACTGAAAACTAAATATACAAATGACTGCTTTTTCAAACACTGAAAACCAAATCAAACTCACAACAGATACTGCTATTTAAAGCACTGAAAGTTCTGTTATCCTACAGGACATCATCGTCATCTTCATCACTCCCCTCCAGACTGTCTTCCTCTATTTCAAAAACACCAGATGTACTAGGCCTGCTCCTTTCTCGCTGCTTCAGCCTACGATTAGCTGTTTGCATCCACAAGTCTACTGCTGGCTTTGGGTCAAAGGTTTCTGTTTTGAACTTAGATAAGTGGATGTGCATTAGAGATGAGAGGCGATAGACTGACAGGCAGGATCTGTACTTGTTTTTTATTATATTCAGGTGTGAAAATCCCCTCTCACACGCAGCACTGCTCAAGGGCAGTGTAAGAGACAGCAGAAGGACTTTCTGAATGTTGGAGTAACTGCCTGGGTTGCTGGTGTTCACTACATTGACTAGATCATGCACAGAGGAGGCTGCCAAACGTTTTCCAGCTTGCTTTAAACACATCCACTCTCTTAAAGTTGAATCTTTGTCAACACGCATGCTGGCCTCATATTTCTCAAGGATGTTACTAAGTGTTGTGTTCCCAAAACCATGGAGGTCTTTCATTTCATTAGGCCAAGTTGTAGGATCAAAAATCAAAAAGTGATCGCATGATTTGAGGGATTCATATCTGCTTTAAAATTCATGAATTAAAGCTCTCAACACATCAATCTTATCCCTGTCAGCTTCAGCATGTGCCACAGTCTCCTCCCTGTACTTGCCCTCACTGCCCATCAGTAGCGTCAACTGTCCAATAGCAACCATGAGCTCATCTTTGCATTCACCAATAGTAAGATTGTCTTTCTGGAACCTGAGGGAGGTGAACTGTAAAATGTTCCCAACATCAAGCATGTTGGCTAGGAAACAACGAAAACGCTCTGTGCTGATATGTTTTAGGCTACTGTCATCACTTGTTGCCACTTGGATCTGAATGGCTGGTAACATTCTCCATATTTTAAACAGAGTCTCTTGTCTCCATGCAGACCATCTGATGTTGTGGAACTTACCTAGTTTGACAAAATCAATGTCTTTCCCCTCACATATCTTTTGTAGTTGTGCAATTCGTTTTGCACCCCCTTTCTTTAAGTAAAAACTTAGCAAAGTGATGATAGATTTATTAAATGACTCACAGTATGGGACCGCACGATCAGCTGATTTAGCGCAGTTCTCCAACGTGTGGGCGGTGCACAGGATATGCACAAGGGAATCCCCAATATCCACCATCTGACGTAATTTGGGACGAACCCCGTTGTAAACTCCAACGTTGACCGCTGCTCCATCACTGCATACCGACACCAACCTTGCCTTCCACTCCGCTAAACCACAATCATTGAACAGTTGCACAAGTCCATCCACTATGTCCTGTGCTGTTCGGTTGGCCCCCAGATTAATTAATCCAAGGAAGTCTGAGCTGTATTCTCCATTGCGGGACACAGAAACAATGTACACAATTTCCTGCTCCGTTTTTGTTATATCTTCGGATCCATCGAAAAGCACACCCCAAAATTCAGCTGCTTTCAGTTTTTCACTTAACTCTGAACTTATTGTCTGAGCGATGCTCTCCGTGATGCGGGATCCCCCTTCTCGCGAATGATAAGCAGTCCCGACGTTAACTCCTAACCTCTTGAGAAGCGGAATATCCTCCTCATATGAATGCATAGGACGTGCATGTTTCGCTTTGTGAAAGGCCAACAAGAACATGTTTGTCAGTGCCTGATGTTGTTCTTCCGTCAGTCTGTCTTGCCACCTGTCGAGCAGGCCGCTGGGTCTCTGGTCCTGGCTGCGCCTGTTAGCAATAGCTTCCACTACTTTCTGGTGTTCTCTGCTGTTTGCATGCTTATCAAAAGCTGGATGGCTGAAGTTTTTTGTCCCCATATAAAAGTGGCAGTTTCTGTACGCTAATGTGGGATTTTCCCGACATAGTTTACACCACATCTCAGTGCGGGCGTCATCTGTTTGAAGCCAGCCGATGTCCTGCAGCCATTTCTCTGAAAACTTACGCTTTGACTTTGGTTCTGGTTCAGTATGGCGTTTCTTTGGTGGAGGTGGAGGAACACCAAAGAAATTACTCAATGTCGCTTGCTTCTTTGACATTCTGGAGAAATTAGTGGCTCATACTATAGCATTGGCTAAAAGCAGTGGCTCATACGCTGCACTGCAAAATGTTTGGTACGCAAATGTGCAGTAAAACACTTGAATCTGGTGCTTGTTGAATATTTTAAGTGCGCATGCGCACCTGCGCACCACTTATGTGCACCTCTGTTTATAGTCCTCCAAAAGTTAGTCTACAAGTGGTTGGAGAATTTAGCTGCCGGACTCCTAAAACGGTGTTGGTTCGGCTTCATAGCAAATGTTTATCTATTCCATTCATCAGAAACGGAGCAAAGAAGGGAAAGAGAAACAAAGTTCAGAGTGATTTATTTTTCTCTCAAAACAGGGTTTGTGCAGAAGACCTGTGTATTTAGGATATATAAAACCCCTTTTTTCCAAATATAAGCCACTGATTATAAGAATGTTGCCGGGTTCTGTATTTCTGTTCATGTCATTCAGTGTAGTCCTGTCAGTGGAGCCCACCATATCGCCCCCTGTTCTTCCAGTTAACACAACTTTTGGTGAAATAAATGTAGTATTAAATGTGGTGCAGTGTGTGTTTGTGACTTGCTGACGTATGAAAATGAACAGGGACGCTAGCTAACGGTGGTGTGTTTCTGGCTGAGGACCGTGGCCCACCGCAGGACTGAGCTCCTCGCTGTGCGCTTCCTTCTCTTATCTCCTCGTAGCATGCTCAACCCCTCGTTCTAAGAAGCTGCTCTCACTTACCCGGAACCCCTAATTACCACCTACTCAGCTTCTGGTAACGCTTAGTCTTGCCTGTACACACAAACAGGCACATACACACACAGTTACGGAGTTGCATGGTATCTCCCATCCTGTCAGAGGAAACCGGAGTCATAGTTTCCTAACCCTGTCCAGTTAGTCATATCAGTCCAGCGATGACAACGCCGGCGTGTCAGACAGCTGAAGATGAGAAGGGTGTGGGAGAGACGTCACGCCTCTGCAATCAGACGAGGATTCCTGACATGCCTGAGGGATGATGGCCACGTAACCTGGCCTCTCCCAGCTCCCTCCGGTATCCTCCCTCTACGTCAGGTTGTGGTTCCCCTCCCCCGCCGTCCAATCTTTTCCCATCGCTCTCACCAGCGTTGTCGCTCATCCCATCTTCTTCTCATCTGGGCCAAGTCTGTCGTCGACCATCTAACTGCAGTTTCGAAGTGACTAGAAATGAAAGCCATTGGACAGTGGGTATTTAGGAATTTGGATATCTAAAAGAAGAAACGGATGGAAGTGTTAAGGGCAGGACTTGTAAGAGGGAAAATAAAGCCTCGCTTTGTTTTCTGCAGTGTTTTCTCTTTCGTTTCTGGCAGTAGCTGGATGCTGCTCAGTCTGTTTGCTCTTAAGTCATCGAAGGCCTTCACAAACGACTCTTTCTGCGATTACCTCTCGGGCCGTCCTCCGGACATAATTTCCAGTAACATTCCCCAGATAAAGCGTCCTTTATCCCGTCTGTTAACTCCTACCTTGACCTCAGGCCAATCGAGACTGGAGTTTGTCAGTTAGACTTTGATAAATCTCCCATTTAAATCGTAACAGCTATTCAGGTCAGATTAAATAAACTCATGATGTTGAAATGTTGTTAATATTGTTGAACAAATTCAGTTTAAGAGGTGAATGTTGTGTTTCTTGCTGTGATGTGTATCAGTTAAGTCGGCCCAGGCACGCCTGCTTTCTGATAGGTCTGAAGTTAGTAGCACATTTATTTCACCAGCAAACCCAGTCTGTTATATTATTCTAACATGCTTTAGAATTCATCTTAATATGTCTTGGCTTTAACTCTGTAGAGAGACCCAGACTAGACACATTTGTGTAAAATGTTTGGTTTATTTGATTAGATGAAAAAACCTTCTAACGTTTAAGACTGTTTAGACGTCGAGCTGTAACAACACTTGCATTATATGTGGGTCTACTTCAACACACGCACACTGGCTCCCCCTAGTGGCTATCATAGCACTACATACTGTTTTGGTTTGAAATGGACCATCCTGAATCATTTCCGGGAAGGGGACGGATTGTGGGGTGGGCGTATCAGGGATGACAGAGGGGAAAAAATGTCAACAATGAAGGTTGTACTGTAGGGAAGTTCTGCAGAACTGAAGAATGTTGTACTGTAGGGAAGTTCTGCAAGAACTGATTAATGTTGTACTGTAGGGAAGTTCTGCAAGAACTGATGAATGTTGTATTGTAGGGAAATTCTGCAGAACTGATGAATGTTGGACTGTAGGGAAGTTCTGCAAGAACTGATGAATGTTGTACTGTAGGGAAGTTCTGCAGAACTGATGAAGGTTGTACTGTAGGGAAGTTCTGCAGAACTGATGAAAGTTGCACTGTAGGGAAGTTCTGCTGAACTGATGAAGGTTGTACTGTAGGGAAGTTCTGCAGAACTGATGGGATTCTAAAGAACAGAAACTTTTCTAATCCGGATGATGTGATGGAGCACTGAGTTTTGGTGATGGTGTGGATGCTCTCCTTTTACCAGTTAGTGCTTGTTGTGACTGTGCACATGACTGATGCTGGTGGCTTTTTGGTATTTTTTTGGTTGCGACGTAGTCTACCTGTATGGCACCGTTGTTGGATGGAAATTTCCATTCGGCGCTATGTGGGTTGCACCAGTCATAAGGGCACCCGTTGTAGGAGACCTATCAGTTCTCAGTTTGTTTAAAGGTCGAGGGACCTTTACGGAGGGAATCCACCTTTGCTTTTTCGTTTCCCTGTGGTCTTTGTGTGTGGGCTTGTAGGGAGTTTTCTGGACTGTGTGTATGCGTTGTTGTGGTTTCTCCCATGGTTTTTTAACACATTGTTTTTCATACCTAATGTGCTGATGCTAACTGTTTTTCTCTCTCTTCCTTTTTGACTTCTCTCTCTCTCTCTCTCTCTCTCGCTCTCTCTACCCTTCAGGAGCGGTTTGCAGAGATCTTTGGCAACGACGCGGCGGCAGAGAGCAGGAAGTCTCAGGAGAGCTTCAGGAAGTGGCTCCTGGCAGGGATGACCTTGGTGACAGGGGTTGTGGTGGGGTCCCTCATTGCCCAGAAACGTCTGTGAGAGCTGAAAGAAGACAAGAACCAACACCCCCACCCCTCAACATGCATATTCCCGCACACACACACACATGCACGCACGTACGCACCCATGCACACACACACAGATGCGCACACATGTACCCCTTAACCTACAGAACGTAAAGCTTCAAATGAAGGATCTCTTTGGCGTCTATCCTCTCCTCTAGCGCTCTTTTACTTTGCCAAGAACTGCTGAAGTTTACATTTGTTTTTCTCTTGATGCACTGAGAGAGAGTGGTGGAACTTTTGAGAGAAAACGAGAGCAAGCATGAAGACGAGGGAGAGAGAGACGCTGTTGTTTTTCTTGTTTTATGTTCAACTGGACTCCAACCCCAACAATCCTCGTGAAGGGCGGGACACCGACTGGTCCCTGTACCCTCCTGACCTACTGTAATGAAGAATTTTAACAATTGTTTTTTGAGTTTTACAGCACCCTCTAGGTGTGATTCCTTTTTTTCCCCCCCGGAAAGGACAAAACTGGTCCCAGTCTTTAAAAAAAAAGAAGAAAGAAGAACAAGCGTGTGTTGTTGAGCCAAGTTAGCTCCGAGTCTCCCAAAATGATGACGTGTAGCTGGGCTCTTGGTCCCACAGACACCTCTGCAATAGTTATTGTACGTGCCATATGGAGAGTGAACGCTGGGGAGATGCACCACCTGCCCACCCTGTACAAAGGAGGCGCTCCGAGCAGCACAGCTTTTGTGCTTCCCCATTTCCCGCCACTTACCCTTTTTCATCGCAGCAACATTCAAGATCACCTTCCACGTCTCCGTACACTGATAACTTTGGCTTGGTCACGCCTTCTCCTTCTCCATCCTCCTACACCGGCGTGATCAGACAAGACACTAATTCAGCGGACATAAAGGGGAAGGGCGTGTTTAAAGACCAAACTGGCAACCGAGTTCTTCGTTAGTATGTGTGTGTGTTTTTTGGTGTGTTGGCTTTCACCTCCTGTACTTTGAAATCCCGGCGCTCCCGCTGAGCTGTGGTTTATGGTAGTGCGCGCCGACTTCCGCCCCATTGGGCCGGGTCAGTGGGTCAACTAAGCATAAACTGCTGTGCATGGCAATACGAGGAGAATCGGTATGGCTGCTGCGGAGTCTGCACACGTGGCTGAGATGGTCACGTTCTCCCGAACCGTAGCAAAGGACGCAGCGAATACAGTAGCAGCACACGATAGATTCAGCGGCGCTCTGGGGACACGGACACAGACGTCCGGTCATAGGTTAAAAGGGAAACAAAGGACAGCAACACCAACAGCGCTAACGATTCTTTAAACTTAACAGCAGTGGTCACGGATGAAGGTTGGACGTCTGTCACGTTGTCGTTTGTCAATCAATAATTTGCAATAAAATCCCGCTCGCGCGGGATGATGTGCAGATGTAACGGGGGTGAGGGTTGGGGTATCGCAGGTAGCAGCGGGGGGGTGGGGGGGTGGTGGCCATAATGGCCGAGTCCAATAATCCTTTGTTTCCTTTGATCCTTTATGATTTACTTTGGAAATGTGCAACTTGTCAGATACATTGTGTGTTAATGTAACCACAGCGAGCAGCATTGCCTTTGATATTTTATGTAGCAAACTAGTTTTGTAACGAATGATGCAGCTGTCTTAACAGATGTGCCGCTCTGGCCCGCAAGCTGACGGGGTGGCCGTGAATGTGTCGGTCTGCATCTCAAGGGTCCGATACCCCAAAACTGCAAATACTTTTTTTTTGTCTTAAATCTATCTGTACTCTTCTCCACCACCACCACCACCCCTCCTCCCCCAAAAGTCTGTCACTTCTCCATCTCGCCGCATCTTTACCTCACCACCCAACAAACCTCCCACCACCACCACCACCACCACCCATTCCTCTGTGATCTGCAGCAGCCTGTCACGGCAGGTAGTCATGTGTGTCAGTCACCGCTGGACCACCTGCTGCTACACACACACACACCCCTCGCAGGCATGGTGCGCAGGAGAGTGGAAGAAGGCTGCCCCGTCGTTTCAATTCCCAGACATCTTTAATTTAAACACGGTGTCACTCAAGAGAGCTGCCTGTCAGCCGGCGTTCGGCATCGCGCTCCCGACGGCTGGCATCTGGATTAATCTGCTAGGGAGCGGCGAGGGGAGAGGGAAGGGGGGAGAGCAGGAAAAGAAGGGAGGATCCGAGGGGGAAGGAAGGGTTTGGGTTTGAGCGACAGGAAGCTGCTCCTCCCTGTTCTCTCCATCCCCCCCCCCCCCAACACTTTGGCCTTGATGTCATTATAACGGCACGCCCCCTCTCGAGGCTTGCTGCCGCTGCCACTCACGCACTCTCACGTGTGCGTTGCCCCGCCGTTTGTTCCGCCTCATTTACATATGGAACACAATATTTACCACGTCTTTGATAACCGGAACATCGAGCACATCGCAGGCTCACGTTCCTCAGTGGGCAGAGGTGCAGGGGAGGCGCCACAATCCTGTGCCTGTTTCCTTGAACCCGTTTAAAGACTTTGAGAGCCCTTTTCTTATGCCGACCGGTGAGGTGTGTGGCTGCAAGGCCGACAGGTGTGCTTTAGTCAGGGAGACGGCTGAACCTCTGTGCGTCCGGCCTAAGGGATGAAACCGGGGAGCAGGAGGAGGTGGTGGTGGTGGACGGAGTGGACCTGCTCTCACTCTGCATGGATGAAACGTCCATGATCACACCAGTCACATCAGTCACAGGACCCAACCGCCAGCTGTGCCTCCTGTCCACACAGGAGTCCCCCCCCCCTCACTCTCGCTCATTCTCACTCTCGCTCTCACTCATTCTCTCTTCCTCTCTCACTCTCGCTCTCACTCATTCTCTCTTCCTCTCCCACTTGCTCTCACGCCCTGGTTATTTCTCTTGCTCATTCTCTCCCCCTCTCTCCCTCTCTCTCACTCACTCTCCCTTGCTCTCTCTCGCTGCCTCACTTGCTCGCTCTCTCTCTCTCTCTCTCTCTCTCTCTCTCATTTGAATAGTGTGGCTCTGCCATTCTGCTAATGCTCATTTCACATTTCCATAGCACAGTCACCCGGTCGTCAGAGTTCATCCACCCACATGTTCTCCAGACTTCCCCGACCGAATATTGTCATCCTCTTTCTTGTTCTCCAGTTGGGTGTTTTATTTTGTGCGTGTGCGTGCGTGTGTGTGCACGTGTGTGAATGTTGTTATTTTCCCCCGATCTGTTTGTGGGGGGACACGTTTCTTGCCTAAATAAAGTCTCCATTCTGTTGGTGGGTGATCCGGTCACGGTCCTGTCCGAGCACACGATCCTATCCGCCGAGCTCTGCTCCGATACATTCCAGTACAGTAAATATATTTTTCTAGCGTATTCTCTACAAGAAACTGCTTGCAGGCTCTTCTCTGCCGAGTTCCTCCCCCTCCTACGTGAGCGTGTGTATGCATGCGTGTGAATTACTGTATGGCAAAAAAAAAAAAAAACAAACAAACAAGGAGTCTTAACAGCATTGGCACGACACTATACGTATACTAGTTATTTAAACTGATTAGAATAGTGGACTAGCTTAGTAATATATTTAAGGAATAAAAAAAAATCATTGATGGCTTTGAAACATTATTTATATTTGGTGTAAAAAAAAAAGAAGAAGCATCCTTTGAATGGCCTTAAACATTGCATTGATGTGAATTGTTATTGTGTTTTTAGGGTTTATTGGACTCCTACTAGACAAGAAAATCCAAAACCAGCAAGAAGCATTCCTTTGTCCCAAATAGCGGCCCTCTCGTGTATTCTCATTGGCTCAGCAGTACTAACTGGCTCGGGAGTACTAATCGGCTCGGGAGTACTAACTGGCTCGGGAGTACTAATTGGCTCAGGAGTACTTATTGGCTCGCCACGTCCGATGGTCGATTTGTTTGTTTTAAATGCCATCGTGAAATTTGACCTGAATAAAGACCGTGCTGGAAGATCTGCTGAGTCTGTGGTCTGTCTGTCCTCGTCCCCGGGCTGGAGAGCTGCCTCACTGTGCTGGAAAGTACCGAGAGGTACGTGGGTTACCTCTTGGTACTTGGTAATCACCCGCAGGAAAGTTCATTTCATACCAGAAACCCTCCTCACCTGACACCAAACCACCAACACAGCAGCAGCAGCAGAGAGGTGACGGTGAGAGGTGGCTCTTAGAACTGTAAGGACCTGTTACCTGGATGGTCCGGACCACCGCCGCTGCTTCACACTCGTGGGCCCGCGTACACAGATACCCGTTATAGACCACTGCACTTCCGCGTTCGAACGTTAGAGCGGGGGGGCGCTAGAGAGGGATAGAAGCCGGCAAGGTTGAACAGGGTTTAAATGGCTAACTATGTCGCTACGTTGGCTGCTGCGGACAAGAACCGACATTTGCGAAAAACTCGCAGTGTCGGTGGCCAGTGTCCTTTCAATCGGAACAGGGGAATGGGTTAATAACCCCACTCAATGCATTACACCCTGAAATGATAAAAGGCAAACATTAAATCACACATCATGACCTAGAGCAGCCATGGGGAAAAGACACAGGAACTAGGCTACATTTTCAACACACGTTTGCATTTTATTCAATTATTACTTTTTACTGGCTTACACATGACTGCATGCAATGATGCATGATATACTACTCAATAAGGATGACCATAATAGTGTGATAACAATGTTTGCATTTTAACTGGGTAAGGGAGACCGGGGTAGTCACCCCTTGTTTCTAGGAAAGATAAACAAAAATTGAGCACGTGACCAAATATTCAGGGGGAGGGACCATTTTATGATTTTTAATGGATGAAAATACATATGGGTTTGAATAATGTGATCCCATTCAGACAGGTTTAGCTAACTGTGGAATTCCACATAGCCACCGGCTCAACCTGCGCCAGACCAAACTGTTCCAGGGAGGGAGAGAGAGGGGAGGAGGTGAGGGAGGGGCCAGAGCGGGTCTTAGAAAATATGAGTGGAGGAGGGAAGGCAAGGGGAGGGGAAGAGGGGGATGAATCAACCTACCCCGCAACTGAGTTTCACATCTAGCTGCTACAGTGTAGCTGAAGGGAGTCTGGCGAGGGAGACTACAGTGTAGCCAACATCATGCGGGTTGTAGCCTAGCTAGCTCGGCTACATCTCGTTCAATGTGGCTAGCCTATTACACTGACTAAATCCGTTTTCCCATCTGGGCCCACTGATCTATTGGCATTCGGTAACACTTTAGTATGGGGAACGTAGTCACCATTAATTAGGTGCTTATTAGCATGCAAATTGGCAACATATTGGCTCTTAATTGGTCATTATTACGTACTCATTAATGCCTTATTCTGCATGGCCTTATTATACAACCAGTAAGCCATTAACTATGAATTTTCCCTCTAAAACCTCAGAATTATTGCTTATTAGTAGTACCATCTCAATATGCTTTGTTTAGTATGGACTTTATAAGGTGGTAGTACCACAAGAAGAGTTATTCTCCCTTACTAACACTTAATGAATATGGTCTGTTCTTACATAACAAAACACAAAAATACAAGTGTTCATAGTCTTAAATTACTGTAAATTAAGTTTTTGTTACTTAGAATATGTTCCCCATACTAAAGTGACATCTTGATCATTACTAATTCACTAGTAATTAAGTTTTTTTATGTTCCCCATACTAAAGTGTTACCTGGCATTCTAACTTGACATTTTGGTGATTATTAAATGTAGAATAGACTTCACCTATTATTAGCTAGTTAAACTAGCTAACATTACCAGTGACGTCATGTTTACGTCAGACCGCAGACGTAAACATGTTTGCTGTCCTGATCCCAGAGTTGTCCATCCTTGTCTTTCCTTCTGATCGCCCGGAGCCATTTCAGTCGTTGTTCTCCCTCCTTCTGCCTTTTAGGCAATACAAAAAAAACAATATTTGGGTTGTTTTCCTTGTTAATAGTACAGTCCACCACGCAGCAACTTTTGGGCATCGGAGCTACGGCTAGGCTGCGTATCTAATACAGCGCGGCTTGGGCGGCTTTGGGTTTTCTATCCCCCCTCTCCTGGCGGCCTGTTGTCAAGGTACCCGGATGTGTTCCGGTGGTCTATGCTCGGTCCCCACTAAACCAGCGGTCACACAGCAGCACCAGGAGTCGCCTCCCTCTCCCCTAAGTGTCGCCTCGGACTCGGACTCCCAGACTCCTCCGCGGTTTCGCGGCCGCAGCGCGTTAACGAATCATGATTGGCTCTACAAAATTCAAATAAAAACACGTTCGGTGATTGGCTCATCGCAAAATCCCCCACCTCCACAGCGGGCATCTCTACACTGCAAAGCATCCTGGTAAATGTAGTAACTGGAGGAGAAAATACATATATAGTGTGCGTTCATCATATTGTAGCGAATTCGGGGGACAACACAATCACAGGAACTGCCGCGCCCGGGAAGCGAACCTGTATCGCCCGCACCGCAGGAGACATCGCTAACCGCTCGACTAAAGCGTCAGACCTGCGAACCAGCGGCCAGCGTGTCTACTTATCCATGCACGTTACAATATTTTACTGGTCCTTCCAGAACGTAGGTAAGAGGGGCGTCCGCAAGGGCGTAGGAGAGAGTGTTATATTGGGGGGGGGGGGCAAACCCTGTAGGGGGGCCCGGGGGCAGGCTCCCCCGGAGACATTTTTTAAAAAAAAACAGTTTTAAACTGCCATTTCACAACAGTTTTCAGCAAAGAAAAACGTGTTTCATGGCCATATGATAAGGCCTCCCCCGGAAGGTTGTTATTATTATTATTATTATTATTATTGTTATTATTTTATTTCGGCAGCTAAATTAACCATTTTTAAGCTACTTGAGACAAAAACGTACAGCCTACACATCTGTACATCACTGAGGCAAATCATGGTAGTTGGTTAACGCATGAAGTTGCCAAACTACCAAAACACAGTACTGTGAAATGAATGTGAATACTACATAAAGCACAGTACTGTGAAATGAATGTACATGCTATTTAAACACAGTACTGTGAAATGAATGTGAATACTATATAAAACACAGTACTGTGAAATGAATATGAATACTATATAAAACACAGTACTGTGAAATGAATGTACATGCTATATAAAACACAGTACTGTGAAATTAATTTACATGCTATATAAAACACAGTACTGTGAAATGGATTTACATGCTATATAAAACACAGTACAGTGAAATGAATTTACATATTATATAAAACACAGTACTGTGAAATGAATGTACATGCTATATAAAACACAGTACTGTGAAATGAATGTGAATACTATATAAAACACAGTACTGTGAAATTAATGTGAATACTATATAAAACACAGTACTGTGAAATGAATTTACATGCTATATAAAACACAGTACTGTGAAATGAATGTACATGCTATAAAAAAACAGTACTGTGAAATGAATGTACATGCTATATAAAACACAGTACTGTGAAATGAATGTACATGCTATATAAAACACAGTACTGTGAAATGAATTTACATGCTATATAAAGCACAGTACTGTGAAATGAATGCACGTGCTATATAAAACACAGTACTGTGAAATGAATGCATATGCTATATGAAACACAGTATTGTGAAATGAATGCACGTGCTATATAAAACACAGTGCTGTGAAATGAATGCACGTGCTATATAAAACACAGTACTGTGAAATGAATGTAAATACTATATAAAACACAGTACTGTGAAATCAATGTAAATACTATATAAAACACAGTACTGTGAAATGAATGTGAATATTATATAAAACACAGTACTGTGAAATGAATGTGAAATACTATATAAAACAGAGTACTGTGAAATGAATGCACATGCTATATAAAACACAGTACTGTGAAATGAATGTGACTAATTTATAAAACACAGTACTATGAAATGAATGTGAATACTATATAAAACACAGTACTCTGAAATGAATGTAAATACTATATAAAACACAGTACTGTGAAATGAATGTAAATACTATATAAAACACAGCACTGTGAAATGAATGTAAATACTATATAAAACACAGTACTGTGAAATCAATGTAAATACTATATAAAACACAGTACTGTGAAATCAATGTGAATACTATATAAAACACAGTACTGTGAAATGAATGTACATGCTATATAAAACACAGTATTGTAGCGAATTCGGGGGTCAGTCCGGGAACCGCCACAACCGGGACGCGAACCCATATCTCCCACTCCGCAAGCGATAACGTTAACCACTCGACCCTTTAGTCGAGCGGTTAGCGATGTCTCCCGCGGTGCGGACGATACGGGTTCGCGTCCCAGCTGCGGCGGTTCCTGTGGTTGCCCCCCGAGTTCGCTACAGTACTGTGAAATGAATGCACGTGCTATATAAAACACAGTACTGTGAAATGAATGCACGTGCTATATAAAACACAGTACTGTGAAATGAATGCAAATGCTATATAAAACACAGTACTGTGAAATGAATGCATATGCTATATAAAACACAGTACTGTGAAATGAATGTACATGCTATATCAAACACAGTACTGTGAAACGAATGTACTTGCTATATAAAACACAGTACTGTGAAATGAATGTACTTGCTATAGAAAACACTGTACTGTGAAATGAATGCACATGCTATATGAAACACAGTACTGTGAAATGAATGTGAATACTATATAAAACACAGTACTGTGAAATGAATGTGAATACTATATAAAACACAGTACTCTGAAATGAATGTGAATACTATATAAAACACAGTACTCTGAAATGAATGTGAATACTATATAAAACACAGTACTCTGAAATGAATGTAAATACTATGTGGCCCGTGGAATTAGATACCACACAGGACACAATTACTTCCGGGGTTCTTGTAGCTTTAATTTCATTGTTTGAACCTTCGAATGCAGATCGTTTTACTGAGTGCATACATTCCTGTGTCTTTCGAGCAAACAGCTCATAAATGTTCACAGATGTGGCAAGTTTAACAGAAAAGATTTTAAAAGAAAAATAATAAATACAAAATACAACATACGGTGCAAAATACGGCAGTGGACTATGTATGTTAAACAGGGTTTAACAAAGACATGTGGAACTTCATGAAGATCGCGCAACTTCTCACTCTGTCAGTTACCTTGTCATGCCTGCAATGGCGAACAGTGGTCGACGGCTCGCGCCCAAAATCACCGAACATCAACTCCAGTAGCGTCCCTACTTATTACGGAGTCAGAGCACCGTCACACCGCAATCTTCAGGCGCTTCACACAAGAAAAAAAAGAAAGAATACCCAAGATGCACTTGGATAACTTGCAGAAAGAGTACCCAAGATGCACTTGGATGACTTGCACGGAGTTACAATAAAAGTCCGCAACACTGCCACTTACTGGTCAAAACATGCAATGACAACCAAAACTATAAAAATACACTCACAATCTGCTTCACAATTTAAATACATCAAATAACATTTTACATGGCTTGACAGTGTAACAATTACATATATTAACAGTTAAACTATACTAAATTTAAGTGGGAAATCATTTAACATATTTAACAGATTTACTACCCGGCTACATACTCCCCTGCAAATATAGTCAACGTCCTCGGTGACTACGAAACATGAACTGACTCAAATACTCCCTGCAAGGCCTTTTCAAAGAGAGCAGCACCCAGGCTTGTCAAAACCTTAGAGACCATGTCTGTGCTGACTGAGACTGCATTACAGGCTGACTTTGGCAGATGAAATGGGTTTGAATGAGATCCAGCCATTTCCCGCTGGCTTTTCCTAATGGCCGGTTTAGGTGTATAGGTTCTACGTCCTGCTCCACCAGCATCATCTGTTAGTGCGGGCCTGTCCCTGTTTTCAATAATGGGCAAGTCACTGTCGCTAACGTCTGGATGCACATCATTAACACATTCTGTTTCTGTGCCACAATTTCTCATATCTGAATAACCTTCCTCAGGTCTTTCACCGTCACTCTCATCAGTGGGTGCTGTCACATGTAAACTAACACTTTCTGCTGCAAGAGGCAGGTTAGGTACTTGCACAAGCCGGCGAGGGATGACTTCCTCAACAATAACAAAATCAGCCTCAGGTGACTCAGGCTCATCCTCAGCTACAGGCTGTGTAGTGGTCTGTAACCTAGTTCTAGTTCTTGGTTTGGGAACTGGTTTTGCACAAGGTCGCAACTCTGACCTATGAACTCTTTTAATGGGACCTCCCTCAAAAGGTTCAACAGTGTGTGTGGTACCCTGGATGTCAACTACCTTGTAGACTGTTGAGGTCCATGTGTCCTGAATCTTATGTCTACCTGGGGGTCTGTGACGTAGGAAAACCAACTGACCAATGTCCACAGGAGGACAATACACCTTCTCATTTTGCAGTGAGATCCTCTCAGCTGCCTTCTGCTCTGAGTACTCTCTGGCTCTCTCATGTGCCTGTCTGAGTCTCTCCTGATGAACAGACAACCAATCCTGTTTCCTGTCTGACACACACTCACGCCCTAATAAAGCATCTACTGGGAGATGTGGCTGTACCCCGAAAAGCAAATAATAAGGCGAGTACCCTGTGGTGGAATGAGGAGTGACATTATAGGCATATACTACTTCAGACAGATGCTCTGGCCAACGCTTTTTTTCTCTGGTGGGAGTGTCCTTAACAAGTCATGGAGTGTGCGATTGTATCTTTCACACTGACCGTTTCCCTGTGGCCTGTAGGGAGTTGTCCGTGTCTTTTTAACCCCATAGAGTTTGCACAGCTCTGCTATAATTTCACTCTCGAAATTTCGACCTTGGTCTGAGTGCAGTCTCTCTGGGACCCCATATTTCATGAACCACTCCCTGAGCAAAACTTTAGCTGTAGTGTCAGCCTTCTGGTCTTTGGTAGCATACACTTGTGTGAACTTTGTAAACAAATCGGTCACAACAAGGACATTTTCACGGCCATCTGAAGTCAACTCCAACACTGTAAAATCAACAGCCACCACTTCTAGAGGTCGGGAGGCCAGGAATGCCTGAACTGGAGCATGGATTTTTGGCTGAGGCATCTTGGTCAAAATGCACCGCTCGCAGTTTTTAACCCAGCTTTCAACATCCTCGCATAGCCCTACCCAAAAACACCTCCCTCTTAGCAAGTTTACAGTGCGCTCTATGCCCTGATGTCCCATGTTGTTATGTACATTTTCTAGAACTTGGTCCCTCAAACAACTAGGCACGAGTAACTGCCACACTTCTCCATGACGTGGGTCTGTGATAACCCTGTACAACAACCCTTCTCGTTGTTGTATGCATCTCCATTGTTTCAACAATCTTTTCACTTGACTAGACAGGGCTGCTCTCTCTCTGGGGCATGGCCTCCTCCCCCGATCCCAAAATGCCCTAAACTCTTTTAGGGTGGGGTCACCGGCCTGAAAATCTACCAGCTCCTCTCTGGTATAACCTGGCAGTGTGGGGGTGTTGCCCTGTTTAGTACCTGTCTCACCAGACCTCGACTCCCCAGCACGGATCTGTCTCACTTTGTAACACTCCAGACCTCTAGAGACAAGACCAGGATCCAGAACTGTTCCTCGCTCAATCAGGTTACACACAGTGATACAGTCGTCAAAATCCGAGTCAGGGTCTGTTTCAGGCTCCCCTGCAAACTCCTGCCTAGAGAGAGCATCTGCGGCGGCATTACTGCAACCAGGACGGTACTTAACCTCGAAATCAAAAACAGACAGTTGCGCTACCCACCTCTGCTCTATAGCACCTAACTTGGCTGTCTTGAGGTGGCAGAGGGGATTGTTATCAGTCAGGACAACAAACTTTGAACCAAGCAAGTAACCCCTGAATTTTTCAGCAACTGCCCATTTTAAAGCAAGCAACTCCAACTTCATGCTACTATAATTTCGGTCATTCTTCTCAGTCTGGTGTAGTCTGCGGCTAGCATATGCTAGGACACGTCTGGTGTCACTTTGCTGCTGACACAATACAGCGCCTAATCCATGCTGACTAGCATCTGTCTCAACTACAAATGGTTGTGTGAAGTCGGCAAAACCCAAAATGGGAGCAGAGGTAAGTTTTTCCTTTAACTGCTCAAAGGAAGAGTCACAATCTGGTGTCCACATATTACAAAACTGGTGACCTACTTTCCCTGTTTTTTTCACACCTGAACATTTGTTAACTAGGTCATGCAGTGGCCCGGCAATCTGTGAGAAGCCTCGAATGAATCTCCCGTAGTAACTACAGAAACCCAAGAACGACTGCAGCTCTTTGGCAGTGGTTGGGACCTTCCAGTTCTTAACAGCAGAGACCTTGGAGGGGTCAGTTCCTATACCTTCTGCTGACACCTGATGACCCAAAAACTTTACTGACTGTTGTACAAAAGCACACTTCTGCAACTTCACCTTAAGGCCCGTCTCTGCCAGTCTCTTAAACACAGTCTCAAGTCTCTCCAAATGCTGCTCAAATGTCTCTGAAAAAACCAAGATGTCATCTAGGTAGACCAGGAGTATCTGAAAAATGAGATCATTCATAGTAACTTGCATAAGTCTCTGAAATGTAGCTGGACCGTTACAAACACCAAAAGGCATTCTCACATACTCATACAGACCAAACGGTGTAGTAAATGCAGTCTTAGTCCGATCTCTCTCATGCATAGCTACCTGGTGGTATCTGCTCGCCAGATCTATGGTCGAAAAGAACTTTGCCCCTCTCAGCGCATCAAAACTCTCATCAATTCTCGGGAGCGGGAATGCATCACGTCTTATCTTTGAGTTGAGTTTCCTGTAATAGACACATAGCCTCAGACTACCATCTGCCTTTCTCACTAGTACTATGGGCGAAGCATAAGCACTGGAGCTTTCTTGAATGACCCTTTTTTTTAGCAGCTTGCCAATATGTTCCCTGACTTCACTGTACTGTGTGGGTGGGATTCGTCTGTATGGCTGTGTTACAGGTATGTCATCTGTCAGATGGATCTCATGTTGTACTTTGTCAGTGTGGCCTAGATCGTCATCTTCTGTTGCAAACACTAAAGAGTACTTCTCCAGTAACAAAGTCAGCTGTGCTTGCTGTTCTGGGCTACCACAAAAATTGAGCTTGCCAAGAATTTCCTGCACATCTGTCGGTGTTTCAGGGTGTTCACTGATACTCACTTGTTCAGTGTCTGCTGAGATTCTCTGGAACTGTACCTCACAAAGCTCATCACTTTTCACACAGTCTACCTGAGTCAAAACCCCTAGCCTAGTCCGTGGCCCTAGCCAGATATCTTCATCAGACATGTTCATGACTCGGACTGGAAAAATGTGATTGCCCGATGAAACCAAAGTAGGCACAACAAGCAAACCTCCAGGAACGGGGACACCCACAGACTCCAGCAACAAAAAAGAACCATCCTCACTCACGGTCCTGAGTCCCCTAGCCATAACTGTAGCAGCAGATGAAGCATGTATATGGACTATATCCTTACCAGCTACCCTAGCGAAAGAGAGTCTGTCTGTTGCATGTACTGCATGAAGATGATTAAAAGCCTCTCTCCAGTTTGAGTCAAACCTCTCCTGCAGTGTGGTGTCAAACTCAGTGTGTACTAGCTCTCTGCATTTTTTGACAATGTTCATCCCTATTAGACCTGGAACAGAGGAAGAGTGTTCAGAATCTTTAACTATCAGAAAACCTCGCTCTGGGATAGTCGGACCCATGGCTTCTACATCAAGCTCCACATAGCCCATATAGGGTATGTCTAATCCATTAGCTGCAGTGATCTTTAACCACTCAAATGCCGGGTGAATGTCTTCGCCTTTCACTGACAGGTGTTCCCTGAAAAAACTCTCAGAAATTGTACTGGCCTGACTACCAGTGTCAAGTAAGCAGGACACTGTAACACCTCGTAGTTTCACCTCAACAGTTTTACATTCCCCGACTGCACACTCTAAGATCCTGCTTCTGTCTGGAGTCTCTTTTGGTGAGTCAGCTTCCTCCCCTCGAGTTGTGTGGCTCATGACAACTGAGGGTGCGAGTTTTCCTGCACTACATAAGAACTAGGTGTTGCGTCCCCTTGACCCCCTCTGGCCTGTGGGCATTTTCTTGCAATGTGACCTATGCCTCTACACTTGAAACAGATAGGCTGACCATCTGGTGTGAACTTTGGCTGGGGTCTAGGTCGTGGCTTGGGCTCTAGGAATGTCTGTTGAGTGCTGCGCTTACTCAGTTCACCTACAGCAAAGGCTAGATCAGCGAGTGTTTTGCCTAACTCTGCTAGCTGTTTTTCCTGATGGGCTACTGCTCTCCGAACATAATTTAATGCAGTACCTTGGTCATTGTTTGTTTCAATAGTAGAGCACTGGGTTTCTGGGACCTCTGATGTAACTTGGTTGCTCTTTATGACCCTGGGACGATGAGACCTGCTGTCCTCCATCTCCCACAGGAGGGCCTCGTTCCTCACATCTAGAGGACTGCTCTCTGGTTTGTCCCTAACCATTTTCCGTAGTTCACGCCTGAGTGCTGCTTCTCTTAAACCCTCAATAAACCGGTCTCTGAGCACAGTTTTCTCATTAGGTATTACATCTGTGGACTGTTTCACTACAGAGCTCAAAATCTGGGATAGTGCATGGGAGTAGTCACGGAGGTCTTCTCCATCAGTTTGGTTACGGTTGTAAAAGGTCTGCAAAAGCTGTTTGGAACTGCGCTTTTCCCCAAATGCATTGCTCAGGTAAGAGTATAAATCACTGGGCCTCACTGACTGACCCCTTATGCATAGTCTCACCTCTTCTAATGCAGGGCCACGCAATAGAGATAGTATATAGTCACATTGTTCTTCTGTTGTTTGCTCTCTGTATCTTAAAACCCTTTCAACCTCTTCAATAAACTCTTCGACAGATCTCCTGTCTGTACCACACTCCCCACTAAATGCTTGGATCTGGCGTTCTCTTGGAACGTAGATGTATGAACGTGTGGGTGCACTGTTATCACTTGCTCTCTGAGCCCTTGCTTCACCATTTAACCTGGTGAGCTCATCTCGCAGTCTGGCGAGCTCTTGCATGGTGGTCTGCATTTCTTTTGTAGCACCTTCACCTATACCCGTTATGCCACCTGAGGTGTGGCCATTATCATTACGTGAACTCCCTTCATCACCAGAATCACTAGACATAATGATATATTAATCTTTACTTAGTCCAGTATAAATGAGGATATTTAGTTCAAAACCTGGTTCAAGGATACTACAAGGACAGTCTTTAACTTGGAGCCTTGCTGGATCTTGGTCTTTGTAGCTGAAGTTAGCGCTAGAGTCCTCTGCGCTGGTACGGCTGAGTCGTGTGAAACAGGAAGCACCAGAACCTCGTAGAGCCCCTCACGTCGTCTCTCGCTGGTCACCACCTCTACAGCAGGATGGCTTCAGACTCAACACCAACGGACGTCACCAGCAATCTTCACCACTGCCGTATTTTTTTTTTAGTAAAAATAAGCCTCTCTGTTGCCAATTTAAAAAAAAAATGTTTTAGCTACACCACTCCTGGTACCAAAATTATGTAGCCCGTGGAATTAGATACCACACAGGACACAATTACTTCCAGGGTTCTTGTAGCTTTAATTTTATTGTTTGAACCTTCGAATGCAGATCGTTTTACTGAGTGCATAAATTCCTGTGTCTTTCAAGCAAACAGCTCATAAATGTTCACAGATGTGGCAAGTTTAACAGAAAAGATTTTAAAAGGAAAATAATAAATACAAAATACAACATACGGTGCAAAATACGGCAGTGGACTATGTATGTTAAACAGGGTTTAACAAAGACATGTGGAACTTCCTGAAGATCGCGCAACTTCTCACTCTGTCAGTTACCTTGTCATGCCTGCAATGGCGAACAGTGGTCGACGGCTCGCGCCCAAAATCACCAAACACCAACTCCAGTAGCGTCCCTACTTACTACGGAGTCAGAGCACCGTCACACCGCAATCTTCAGATGGTTCACACAAGAAAAAAGAAAGAATACCCAAGATGCACTTGGATGACTTGCACGGAGTTACAATAAAAGTCCGCAACACTGCCACTTACTGGTCAAAACATGCAATGACAACCAAAACTATAAAAATACACTCACAATCTGCTTCACAATTTAAATACATCAAATGACATTTTACATGGCTTGACAGTGTAACAATTACATATATTAACAGTTAAACTATACTAAATTTAAGTGGAAAATCATTTAACATATTTAACAGATTTACCACCCGGCTACAACTATATAAAACACAGTACTGTGAAATGAATGTAAATACTATATAAAACACAGTACTGTGAAATGAATGTAAATACTATAAAAAACACAGTACTGTGAAGTGAATGTACATGCTATATAAAACACAGTATTGTGAAATGAATGTGAATACTATATAAAACACAGCACTGTGAAATGAATTTACATGCTATATAAAACACAGTACTGTGAAATGAATGTACTTGCTATATAAAACAGAGTACTGTGAAATGAATGTACATGCTATATGAAACACAGTACTGTGAAATGAATGTGAATACTATACAAAACACAGTACTGTGAAATGAATGTGAATACTATATAAAACACAGTACTGTGAAATGAATGTAAATACTATATAAAGCACAGTACTGTGAAATGAATGCGAATACTATAAAAAACACAGTACTGTGAAATGAATGTAAATACTATAAAAAACACAGTACTGTGAAGTGAATGTACATGCTATATAAAGCACAGCACTGTGAAATGAATTTACATGCTATATAAAACACAGTACTGTGAAATGAATGTACATGCTATATAAAACACAGTACTGTGAAATGAATGTGAATACTATATAAAACACATTACTCTGAAATGAATGTAAATACTATATAAAACACAGTACTGTGACATGAACGTAAATACTACATAAAACACAATACTGTGAAATGAATGTGAATACTATATAAAACACATTACTGTGAAATGAATGTACATGCTATATAAAACACAGTACTGTAGCGAATTCGGGGGTCAGTCCGGGAACCGCCATAGCCGGGACGCGAAACCGTATCTCCCACTCCGCAAGCGACAACGTTAACCAGTCGACCCTTCAGTCGAGCGGTTAGCGATGCCTCCCGCGGTGCGGGCGATACGGGTTCGCGTCCCGGCTGCGGCGGTTCCTGTGGTTGCCCTCCGAATTCGCTACATTGGTGTCAGAAGCGGGATACGCGCGGACGCGCTTTCCCGAAGGAGGGGGGTAGTGTAACGTGCATGGATAAGTAGACACGTTGGCCGCTGACTGACGGGTCTGACACTTTAGTCGAGCGGTTAGCGATGTCTCCCGCGGTGCGGACGATACGGGTTCGCGTCCCAGCTGCGGCAGTTCCTGTGGTTAACCCCCGAATTCGCTACAGTACTGTGAAATGAATGTACATGCTATATAAAACACAGTACTGTGAAATAAATGTACTTGCTATATAAAACACAGTACTGTGGTGACCCACATCTATATAACTAGAGACATTCACCTAAGAGGACAGTGTACCTTTAAGGGAAGAGGCGAGGGGTCAGAGATAAGGCACTTCCGCTTCCGGTACACAGTAGAGTGTCGTTGTCGAACGTATGACATGCAAAGTTGCAGCTAGTAAACTACCTCGACTACGTCTACTCTCACGTCTCCTGTCTCGTTGTTTTCTAACTCCACATTGGTGACCCCGACGTGATCGAACTACTAATACGAGTATGTCTGACAACGACGACGCCGGTGCTAACAACATGGCTATTGCTAACGCTAGCATTTACACCGCTACTGTGAAGCTACCCGACTTTTGGCAGCATAATCCACGGCCGTGGTTTTAACATGTGGAAGCCCAGTTCCAGCTGAGAGGGATAACGCAGGATGCAACGCAGTACTTCCACGTAGTGGCGGCGTTAGACGCATCGACAACGGCGCGAGCAATGACACTGTTGGAAGCTCCGCCAGCTGCTGGCAAGTACGATGCTATAAAGACATTCCTCCTGAAACTATTTGAACTGTCGGAGCTGGAGAAGGCAGACCGTTTACTGTCCCCGAATGGCCTCGGCGACGGCAAACCGTCTGAGTTAATGGAAAAAATGCTGTCTGTGCTGGGATCGGCTGATCCGGCCTTTCTTTTCACACACATTTTTCTGAGGCAGCTCCCCGCACCTGTACGCACAGCACTGGCCAGTTCTCCTCTCGCCCCATCCAAGGACTACCGTTCTCTGGCTGCTGAAGCAGACAGGGTTTTCCTGGCCAACCGGCAACAGTTTGTGCATGCCCTGCTACCCCACCAGACCGCCCCACCACCACCTGTGTACGACTATATGGACACCGCGGCTGCGGTGACAGCCCGCCGCCAACCTGACGACGGGCTCTGTTATTACCATGCCAGGTTTGGGGCAAAAGCAAAACGGTGTCGCAAACCCTGCAGTTACAGGGTTCAGGGAAACGCCAAGGCCGGCGCTCGTTAACGGCTATGGGCGCCGGCCATGACTGCAAGCTGTTGATCATCAGAGACTCCTTGTCGGGCCGGCGGCTGCTGGTTGACTCTGGCGCTCAACGCAGCATACTACCAGCACAAGCTGTGGACACAATGACCGACAGTCACGGCCCCCAGATGGACGCCGCCAACGGCACGTCCATTCGGACGTACGGTATCAGACATGTGGACGTGTGTTTTGGCGGCCGACGCTTCGGCTGGGACTTTGTGATGGCTGCTGTATCCACCCCGCTCCTAGGTGCGGATTTCCTCTGTGCTTTCAACCTGCTGGTGGATGTTAAAAACTGTCGCGTGATTGATGCCGTCTCTTTTGCGTCATACCCCTGCACGCTTGGGGGCGCTGGAGCGCTGTGCCTCGCTAACACACTCTCCACCGGGGATCCATACCAACGCCTGCTCGCAAATTTCCCCGAGCTCACCACACCCACCTTCTCCTCGGCGGTGGCCAAGCACGGCGTGGAACATCATATCACCACAGTGGGCCCCCCAGTTTATGCCCGGGCCCGACGCCTCGACTCGGCCAATCTCGCAATAACCAGGGAGGAGTTTTCGACTATGGAGCGCCTCGGCATTGTCCGCCGTTCTGACAGCCCGTGGGCTTCCCCTCTTCACATGGTTACTAAGGCCAACGGGGGTTGGCGCCCGTGCGGGGACTACCGTCGCCTAAACAATGCCACGACCCCCGACCGGTACCCCATACCGCACATACAAGATTTCTCTACCCACCTGGCGGGCGCTGCCATCTATTCCAAAATCGACTTAGTGCGGGGGTATCTCCAAGTGCCGGTCCACCCACTGGATATCCCAAAAACGGCTGTCATCACACCCTTCGGGCTCTTTGAGTTTTTACGTATGCCTTTCGGCCTTAAAGGGGCGGCGCAGACGTTTCAGCGCCTTATGGATTCTGTGCTCCGCGACATGCCATTTTTGTTTGTGTACTTAGACGACATCCTCGTGACCAGCGCGTCGGCGGAGGACCACATGACGCACCTCAGACAGCTGTTTGACAGGCTCAGCGAACACGGCCTCATCATCAACCCAGCTAAGTGTCAGTTCGGGGAGTCGTCCATCACCTTCCTCGGGCACCACATCACTCCACAGGGGGCCGTTCCCCTCCCTGCCAGGGTTGAGGCTGTCACCATGTTCCCCCGCCCCCGCACTGTACAGTTGCTGCAGGAATTCCTGGGCATGGTGAACTTTTATAACCGTTTCCTGTCCCGTGCCGCCCACATCATGCGTCCCCTGTATGAGGCCCTGTGGGGTAAGAAGTCTAAGGACGAGCTGGACTGGTCTTTGGGGATGGACGAGGCTTTTGTGGCCGCCAAGACCGTGCTGGCCAACGCTGCGCTGCTAGCTCACCCGTCGCCTGCCGCCCCCATAGCCCTTACAACGGATGCCTCCGACTACGCCGTGGGGGCCGTGTGTGAGCAGTGGGTGGGGGGGGGGGCTGGCAGCCGTTGGCGTTCTTCAGTAAACAACTCCGTGAGGGCGAGCGCAAATACAGCACCTTTGATAGGGAACTACTGGGTCTCTTCCTCGCAACCAGACACTTTAGGTTCCTATTGGAGGGCCGACAGTTCACCGCTTTCGTGGACCACAAACCGCTGACGTTCCGTATGGCCAAAACCTCAGAACCGTGGTCTGGGCGTCAGCAGCGCCATCTCGCGGCGGTTTCCGAGTTTACCACGGACATACAACACGTGTCGGGCAAGGATAACTTCGTCGCCGACTGCCTTTCACGGGCGGTTGTTAACGCCGTTCACTTGGGACTCGACTACGCCGCTATGGCAGCGGACCAAGCCAAGGACGCTGCCACCGGTCGACCCCTACGGCGCTACGGCTGGAGGACGTGACGTTCGACGCGGCCAACACCACCCTCCTCTGTGACATCTCCACCGGTCAACCGCGCCCCCTGGTGCCTACTTCCTGGCGGCGCCGAGTTTTCGACACCGTCCACGGCCTTTCCCACCCGGGAGTGAAGGCCTCGACCAAGCTGGTGAGCGTCAAGTTTGTTTGGCCTGGGCTCCGTAAGGATGTTAGAGCCTGGGCCGGCTCGTGTGTGGCGTGCCAACGCGCCAAGGTGCACCGCCATAGCAAGGCCCCTTTGGCGCCGTTTGTGGTTCCAGAGAGGCGGTTTGACCACGTCAATGTTGAGCTGGTGGGTCCCCTGCCCCCCTCCCGTGGTTATACGTTCCTCCTCACTATTGTGGACAGGGCCACCAGGTGGCCAGAGGCTATTCCCTTGTCCTCCACGACGGCAGCAGAGGTAGCACGGGCGTTCATCGGCTGCTGGGTGGCCCGTTTCGGCACGCCGGGTGACATCACGAGCGACCGGGGCTCCCAGTTTACCTCGGAGCTCTGGACGGCGGTCGCTGAGCACCTGGGGATGAAGATCCACCGCACTACGGCGTACAACCCGCAGAGCAACGGACTTTGTGAGCGGTTCCATCGGGACATGAAAGCCGCTCTGCGGGCAAGCCTAACTGGCTGCGACTGGATGGACCGGCTCCCATGGGTCATGCTCGGCCTGCGTTCGGCCCCGAAGGAAGACCTCCAGACCTCCTCCGCTGAGCTGGTGTATGGCCAGCCCCTGCGAGTTCCGGGGGAGTTTCTTCCGGATGCTACGGCTCCCTGGTCGGCCGCCTCTCACCTCAGTGCGTCCCGGAGCGCTGCCGGTGCCTTTGCTCCCGTTCCGATGTCTCAACACTGCCTCCCCCGGTCCTACGTCCCCAAGGATCTGCCATCGGCGAGGTACGTCTTCATTAGGCACGACAGCCATCGGTCCCCGCTGCAGCCCCCATACGACGGGCCCTTCCGCGTCCTGGAGGCGGGGGATAAGAACTTTGTGGTGGACATGGGGGGCAGGCCGGAGCGGGTCGCTATAGACCGTCTCAAGCCTGCTCACTTGGACATTGGGGAGCCAATGCAATTGGCCCTACCCCCGCGGCGGGGACGCCCTCCTAGGTCGGCCCCGGCACCTGCCTCTGTTCCTGCTTCGGCCCCGCCTATGGCCCGGGTTTCGGCCCCATCTGTTTCCCCTCCTGTGAAGCGCAGCCGTTATGGCCGCAGGGTCCGCCCCCCGACTCGTCACTTGTTTTCCCCGTGACTTTGCACTATGTCATTGACTGTTCTGTTGTAGAGTCTATTTTTATGTTCATGACTTGCGCTTTTGCTGTTTTACATTGTTTTGTGTAGGTGAATTCTGGTGGGGCCTGTGTGGTGACCAACATCTATATAACTAGAGACATTCACCTAAGAGGACAGTGTACCTTTAAGGGAAGAGGCGAGGGGTCAGAGATAAGGCACTTCCGCTTCCGGTACACAGTAGAGTGTCGTTTTCGAACGTATGACATGCAAAGTTGGAACTAGTAAAGTACCTCGACTACGTCTACTCTCACGTCTCCTGTCTCGTTGTTTTCTAACTCCACAGTACTGTGAAATAAATGTGCATGCTATATGAAACACAGTACTCACAGTAAGCCGTTCCGTATTAACGTTATAACCTTTAGAGTTTATCTGCGCGTGGCTATCAGTGCCTCTGCTAGCTAAAGTTAGCCTTCCCGGTCATTGACTAGCATTGACAGGAGTTAGCAAAAATACCTTTACTTAATTAAATACATATGTTTCCACCTCAGATGTCATCATAACGACACGTTTATCTTTTAAAAATGGGTAAGTACTCTGTTTGTGAGGGAATTGACAAACCTGTGAGTGATGATGAACAGAGCAGGATTCACCCCTGCTGCCTTGAAACGTCTTGAGCGTCACTGCCACGTCACAGTCACGTGCCAGCGGGCCGCCGCCAGTACCAAAGACATGGGGAGGGGGGGTTGTTAATAACATACTTTTACATGTTTTGGGATGGGAATGACATGAATGCCGGCATATACAGGGAGTATACACTCACTGGCCGCTTTATTAGGTACACCTTGCTAGTACCGGGTTGGACCCCCTTTCGCCTTCAGAACTGCCTTAATCCTTCGTGGCATAGATTCAACAAGGTACTGGAAACATTCCTCAGAGAGTTTGGTCCATATTGACACGATAGCATCACGCAGTTGCTGCAGATTTGTCGGCTGCACATCCATGATGCGAATCTCCCGGTCCACCACATCCCAAAGGTGCTCTATTGGATTGAGATCTGGTGACTGCGGAGGCCATTTGAGTACAGTGAACTCATTGTCATGTTCAAGAAACCAGTCTGAGATGATTCGAGCTTTATGACATGGCGCGTCATCCTGCTGGATGTAGCCATTAGAAGATGGGAACACTGTGGTCATAAAGGGATGGACATGGTCAGCAACAATACTCAGGTAGGCTGTGGCGTTGACACGATGCTCAGTTGGTACCAAGGGGCCCAAAGTGTGCCAAGAAAATATCCCCCACACCATTACACCACCACCACCAGCCTGAACCCTTGATACAAGGCAGGATGGCTCCATGCTTTCATGTTGTTGACGCCAAATTCTGACCCTACCATCCGAATGTCGCAGCAGAAATCGAGACTCATCAGACCAGGCAACGTTTTTCCAATCTTCTATTGTCCAATTTTGGTGAGCCTGTGCGAATTGTAGCCTGAGTTTCCTGTTCTTAGCTGACAGGAGTGGCACCCGGTGTGGTCTTCTGCTGCTGTAGCCCATCTGCCTCAAGGTTCGACGTGTTGTGCGTTCAGAGATGCTCTTCTGCATACCTCGGTTGTAATGAGTGGTTATTTGAGTTACTGTTGCCTTTCTATCAGCTCGAACCAGTCTGGCCATTCTCCTCTGACCTCTGGCATCAACAATGCATTTTCGCCCACAGAACTGTCGCTCACTTGATATTTTCTCTTTTTCGGACCATTCTCTGTAAACCCTAGAGATGGTTGTGCGTGAAATTCCCAGTAGATCAGCAGTTTCTGAAATACTCAGACCAGCCCGTCTGGCACCAGCAACCATGCCACGTTCAAAGTCACTTAAATCACCTTTCTTCCCCATTCTGATGCTCGGTTTGAACTGCAGCAGATCGTCGTTACCATGTCTACATGCCTAAGTGCATTGAGTTGCTGCCATGTGATTGGCTGATTAGACATTTGCGTTAACGAGCAGTTGGACAGGTGTGCCTAATAAAGTGGCCGGTGAGTATATGTCCAATATTATATACATTTATGCATATATCTAGTGGATGTTCTTGTTTATTGTGGAGGGGGGCGGGACTTTTTCCGCCTCCCCCCCATATTGAGGAGGGCTTTTCTCCTCCGCCCCCCCCGGTTCCAACGCCCTTGGGCTTCCGGGTAGCGTGGCGGTCTATTCCATTGCCTACCAACACGGGGATCACCGGTTCGAATCCCCGTGTTACCTCCGGCTTGGTCGGGCGTCCCTACAGACACAATTGGCCGTGTCTGCGGGTGGGAAGCCGGATGTGGGTGTGTGTCCTGGTCGTTGCACTAGCGCCTCCTCTGGTCGGTCGGGGCGCCTGTTCGGGGGGGGGAGGGGTAACTGGGGGGGAATAGCGTGATCCTCCCATGCGCTACGTCCCCCTGGTGAAACTCCTCACTGTCAGGTGAAAAGAAACGGCTGGCGACTCCGTATGTATGGGAGGAGGCATGTGGTAGTCTGCAGCCCTCCCCGGATCGGCAAAGGGGGTGTAGCAGTGACCGGGACGGCTCGGAAGAATGGGGTGATTGGCCAAGTACAATTGGGGAGAAAAGAGGGAAAATCCCCCCCCCCAAAAAAAGGAAGAGGAAAATCTGATTTTAATCATTAAGGGGTTATATGTTCAACGTTTCATGACATTATCTAGGAAAAGAGTATCCTCTCTCCTGAGATGATGTCCTAGTTCCTGTCACAGCTTAGCTAGCAGCTGGCTGTCAGCAGCAGCAGCAGCAGCAGCAGCAGCAGCAGCAGCAGCAGCAGCAGCAGCAGCAGCAGCAGCAGCAGCAGCAGCAGCAGCAGCAGCAGCAGCAGCAGCAGCAGCAGCAGCAGCAGCAGCAGCAGCAGCAGCAGCAGCTCACATCACACCGCTGTCTTCTCACCAGTCGGACCCAACGGTGCATGTTGCACTTCATCAAAACCATCTGACAAACTTCATTTTCCTTCATGGGCTTTGCAGCTGAATAAAGATCCAAGCACTATTTGCTTATGTTGCTTAAGAAACGAGCTCAATAGCTGCTGCTGATTAAGCACACAATTTGCATCAGTGCACATTCTCAGGGACCGAGACAAAGAGGCAAACAGAAGAGTAAGCACAACTGTTTATTGGGTAATTATAACAGGATGGACGCTTATCACCATGACAGGACACAGCTGTGGTGGGACGACAGACTCTCTCCATCAAGCCGGCGGTGAAGTTAAGTTACCCTGACTTGGTCTTAGATGGCTACCCTAGTGATTTTACACTTATAATACAACGCTCGAGCTGATCCTAGACTTGCCCCTGAGGGAAACTTAAAATGGTTACGTCACACAGTCCAACACGTAGGCATGCGTTGACAGGTGATAGGCCCAGCTCCATGCCACTCCACCTGTGGGCCCACCTCCTCTCTACTTCCATTGGCCCTTCTCGTAGTCCCATTTAGCAGCAAAGCCCTCAATAGGGTTGACCCTCATGTCCAGCATCCTTTTCAACTGCTTGGCCTGCCACTCTTCATCGAAGGTCCTAGGATGGGCTGGGTAGACTACGGGAAACAAGAGAAAGACACGGCCCTTTAATGATCTGTGTGATGGGGTCAATATATACCCATTTTTTTGGAGGCTTTTGTCAGTGGAAAAGTTAAAAGTCAAACAGTTTGGTTTTGTGTTTGTCCATGCCAGGTGGAAGACGGGGGTATGAAACAAGTGACGAGAGGATGGACGAGGGAAAACGTCTCCTTAGATGTATGGGAAATCATAAATAACCAGAGATGGGATCGGCCTTTCAGTTTTATGCCTCTGGTTATACAGTACTACACCATCCAGCCATCCAGCCATCCATCAAAACCACTTCTCCTGCTCTCAGGGTCGCGGGGATGCTGGAGCCTATCCCAGCAATCACTGGGCGGCAGGCGGGGAGACTCCCTGGACAGGGTGTCTCCCCAACACCCTGTCCAGGGAGTCTCCCCATCACAGGGCCATCACAGAGCCAGTACTACACCAAAATGCCTGGAAATTTTTCAACGTTTCTAGATCAGCTCGATATTCTCTCCAACATTCGCCATCCTTCCATGAATTTCCGACAGATTCTCAACAGAGAAGGTGGCATAAAGAGCAGTTGAGAAGTCAGGGCTCGTCAGTGAAGATCGTCTGCTTTGTGTTGTCCAACAATGACTGAAGCGATGGATTAAAAAAAAAAAGCCAAGGAGAATTACCGTAGTGTGCCTGCCAGATGACGATCAGGCCAGTAAATCCAAGGAAAATAAGGACCCCCCCGATGACAGTCTTCCACTCCTGTGTGGTCTGCTTCATCTCCGGGTAGGTTCGGCAGAACATCAGTCTGTACACTGCAGGCAGGCGAGGCAGGGGAGAACAGGAGAGAGAGAGAGAGAGAGAGACAAAGGGAGGGATGAGGAGACAAATGAGGGAGGATGGGACAAAGGGGTGATGCATAAAATGAACAATGGATTTCTTGTTCAGCTATCCCTTCGTGCACTGCCTTGCGCTGTCTATTCTCCAACAGGCTAAGAAGCCTTGAGCATAAAAACAACACATAGCCACACTAAACCAAAAAAACATGTGAGACAGAATTGAACCGGTCTTGACTTTAGGCTTAAGCGTGTCATGATGTTTACTATTCCCAACATGTCTAAAAGCTAGCTGGTGTAATCTCAGTGAAGAGTGGTCGTAGTGTCAGAGTGGGACTGCTGAGCTGAGATGTTGTCCACTGCAAACTGGGCTGTGCAGCATGTGTGTACGGGTGGGACAGGCCTGCTGTGGAACCCACAGGCGATCTTCTCCTCTTTGGAAAGCTGGGTCCACGGCCCCTTCTCCTTCTGCTTCAGGCTCTTTTCCGTGTCACTCAGGGCATCTTTGTAGGGTTTGTCCGGCAGAGGGATGTCCAAACGGTCCCAGTACAGAGGACGAGACATGTCCACCACCTCTGTCACCTCTACATCAAAACATTACAATGTTGAACAATCTCCCATGAATCCAGCCTTAAAACATTGTTGCTTAAAATATCACAGGTTACGGTAATCTTCCCTCTCGTCTAATGGTCCAACCAATGACCACGTATCCTGAATCTCATGGATGTCAAAAGGGATGTCTAAATTCAGACTGGTTAGGGCTAGACACTGATAAAGAACTCCTGTCCCAGTTTATATTAGATCATCGATCCGCTTTCCCAAATAATGATTCGTAGAGGTGCAGCAGCTTAGAACATGACGTCCATCTAAACAAGCGAGCGTTATGGTTTCAATGCGTCTTGCATTAACCTTAATTTACATAAGACAGCTGCGCCATCTACTGGTTCAAATGTTGTTAGCTTTTCTTTCCCCTTTTCCCTTCTTTTCCCTTCTTTTCTTTTCTTTCCCCTTCTTTTCTTTTCTTTTCTTGTCTCTAAAGAGATATACAGCAGTTTGTCGGGGTTTGCCCACCGTGACCGTGGTCGTGCTTTGCTCTCAGGCTGGTGTTGACCGGAGCCACGGGCACGCGCCTCGCCAGGGCGCCCCTCATGTGACCTGCCGCCAAGCGGAGCATCTGAGAGCCGGAGGAGTGGGGGGAGGAGGAGGAGGAGGAGAAGGAACAGGAGGAGGAGAATAAGCAAGCAGAAGGAGAACAATTCAATTCAATGTATTGTCCTTAAAAACAATGTGCAGGCACATGTTAAAAATGAAATGAGGGCTGTGGCTTCACCAAACAGTGCAAGACCAGTATAAGATATATACACACATGAAGACCAAAAAAAGCTAACAATAAGTTAAAAAAAGAGCAAGAGCACAAAATATTTGAAAATATCTACAGACATTCAGTGGGTGGCCAGGTTCAGGTGGGTAACAGCTTGGGGAAAGAAGCTGTTTTTGAGCCTGGTAGTGCGGGCTCTGGGGCTCCTGTAGCGCCTCCCAGAGCACAGGGGGGAGAACAGTCCATGGTTGGGGTGGGTGGGATCTCTGCTGATGCTCAGCCCCCTTCGAAGGCAGCGTTTGTGATAAATGTCTTTTATGGTTGGGAGCCGGGTACCGGTGATATGCTGGGCCGCCTTGACGACCCGCTGCAGAGCTTTCTGGTCTACTGAGGTGCAGTTGCCGTACCACACTGAGATGCAGATGGTCAGGATGCTCTCTATGGTGCAGTGGTAGAAGTTGGTGAGAATTTTGGCGGGTAGACGGGCGCTCCTCAGCCTCCTCAGGAAATGCAGGCGTTGTTGGGCCTTTTTCACAAGGGCCTGGGTGTTTGATGTCCAAGAGAGGTCCTTACTGATGTGGACTCCAAGGAATTTAAAGCTGGAAACACACTCCACTTCCACCCCATTGATGTGTATGGGGGAGTGACTGCAGCTTCTAGACCTCCTGAAGTCCACAATCAGCTCCTTTGTCCTTGTACATCATGATGTGAAGTGCTGAATCTCGTCCCTGTAGGTCGTCTCATCATTGTTGGTGATACGGCCAATGACTGTGGTGTCATCTGCAAACTGAACTATAACATTTGAAGAGTGAGTTGGCAGGCAGTCGTGGGTAAAGAGGGAGAAAAGGAGGGGGCTCAGAACACAGCCTTGAGGGGCACCTGTGCTGAGGGTCAGGGTGGAGGAGGTGTGGTCACCTAACCTAACAGACTGAGGTCTGTTGGCCAGAAAGTCCAGGGTCCAGTTACAGAGGGAGGGGTTGAGGCCAAGGGAGTCTGGTGGTTAGTTTGGCGGGGATGATAGTGTTGAAAGCAGAGCTGTAATCTATAAACAGCACCCGGATGTATGTGTTGTTAAGTTCAAGGTCAGAGCAAAGTGCAGGGCAGTGGCAATGGCATCCTCAGAAGGAGGAGCAGGAGGAGAATGAACAGGAGGAGGAGAAGAAGAATGAGGAGGAGGAGAAGGAGCAGGAGGAGGAGGCTGTGAATGGATGAGCCCCACCAGCCCCGTTCCCCACAGGCGGCACAAAACAAACCAGAGGTCCCTTCAAAACACACATACACACACACACACACACACACACACACACACACACACACACACACACACACACACACACACACACACACACACACACACAAAGTGACGTGTTCTAGCTTCAGCTGGGGTTTTGTGAGCAGGTTAAAGTGACCAAAGCTTTATTCATATGGCGCTTCTCAAACACGGTGACAAAATGCTTCACAAAAGCATAAAAAAGTTGTGATCCTACACCGTTCAAAAAAGCTTCTTCTTTTTCTCACCTTCCTTTTAATCCGCTTTGAAATATAAAATTTTCCCTAATTTTGCACTGTCCTGCCTGTGGAAAAAAAAAAAATAAGAAAAAAAAAATGAAATTAAATCTAAAATTGAAAAGATTTAAAAGCCGTGTTTAAGAGTTGTGTTCTTGGTGGTAATTTTGGCCTGTTACAACACGAAGGTGTCTAATGTGTCCAGCCGTTGTTTTAACGAGGCGACGTATTGATGATGTGTGGTGTTTTGTTTTGTTCCACCGGTCTGAGAACTTCACAGGTCCTGTGGCTCTTCTTTCAGCCAGAGACAGTCAGTCTGCAGGAATAGGGGCTTTTATTCATGGTGAAAGCTAAAATACTTCCTCACTTCACACTATTGTCAAAAGTCACCCCTCCCTCTCCGTTTTTCTTTTGGGGAATATTTTATTTTTCATTTTCAGACCCATTTGAACAACCATACAGAACACAAAACACCAAAAGAAACCCAAATTTCCTCCCCTTCCTCTAAACGGAAGACGGGGGGGGGGGGGGTCAGCGCATAGAGTGAAATACAGAGACACTGCACATTGTTACATCCTTTACAGGCCTTCCGGCTCACCACACACGATCACATCCTTATGGTGACGTCAGAGATGTGCCCATGTACTCTAGGTAAGGCCGCCAAATTTTCAGAAAAGGTCTTGTATCCTTTTCTAAGGCTATATGACTTCAAGAGGAGTACAACTGCTCATTTCCAAAGACCATCCATCAATGAGGAGAGGGGAATCAGATTACCAAGTCACTGTTATGCATTTCCTGGCCACACATAAAGTGAGAATCTATTGACACTTGTGAAATTCCCCAGTAAGCAGAGCTCAGGCTCTAATGGGAAGGTAATGCCTGTGATCTTGGTCAAGGTGTCGTAGAAGTAGTAACAAAAGGGTACGGAGCAGGAAGGAGCCGGCCTCTATACCACATCTGAGCACATTTCTGACAATTCAGGTGTGGATTTATGTAGTTTCTGTGGGGGGAGGTATGTGAACCGGTGTGTACTGGGCATTAATGGTAGCTGACAAACTGCCTTAACATAAATCAACCAGAGTTGTTCATCAATTGCTATGTTCCGATCTGATTCCCATCTCGCTCGAGATTTGTGCAGACCTGGCTTTGGGCCCTCATTCAGCACATTTTACATCTTGCATATACATTTTGCATTTTAGAAATAAATTTGTATACATTTCCCTCATGAAGTAGTTTCTCCACATCAGCAGGTACAGGTAAAGCCATTCCAGGGCCCAGGTTGGTTCTAAGAAAAGATCTTAACTGAAGATAGCAGAAGAACGTCTTGTTGGACAAGCCGTATTTCCTCTTCAGTTGTCCAAAGGACATGAGAAGTAAGTTTTTTGTAGCAGTCTCCCGAATGCTGGATCCCTTTATGATGCCAAGTCTCCAGAATCTTGTTGTTTAGAGTTATGGGTATGAGTTGGGGTGGCACGGTGGTGCAGTGGTTAGCACTGTTGCCTCACAGCAAGAAGGTCCTGGGTTCAAACCCCAGGCCATCCCAGGTCCTTTCTGTGTGGAGTTTGCATGTTCCGTGTCTGCATGGTTTCCTCCGGGTGCTCCGGTTTCCTCCCACCATCAAAGACATGCACGTTAGGGTTAATACTCCTGCTTGTGCCCCAGACCAAGGCAATAGGAAGAAATAAGAGGAGTTGGTCCCCGGGTGCTGCATGGCGGCTGCCCACTACTCCCAGCTACACATCTAGGATGGGTTAAATGCAGAGAATGAATTTCGTTCTGTGTATGTACAATGACAAATAAAGTGTCTTCTTCTTCTTCTTCTTCATTTTGTCTCAGAGGTGTTTTTGGTGATAGTCACATTTCCAGTCCAAGACTTGCATGAGTCTCACGCCATATTTTAATCAAATGCTTTAAAATAGGATTGTCTGTCCTGCTGGATATAATGTTGGAGTTCCACTTATAAATAAAATCACCGGATACCTTTTCTTTCAGGGAATGCAATCTAATTTGTATCCAGGAGGGGACACTGTCGCCCTCATAAAAGGATGAAATAAATCGCATTTGAGCTGGCAAATAATGTTTACAGCTGGGTAATTGAAGGCCCCCTAATCTATAATCCCATGTTAATTTGTCTATAGATAACCTGGGCACTTTACAATTCTATATAAATTGTCCCACATGTTTTCTGAGGGCTTTAAAGAAAGTTTTGGGTAATGGAATGGGCAAGGATGGGAAAAGATACTGTAACCTCAGTACTGTAATCATTTTCACACAGTTAATTCTACCTATTACAGTAATGGGCAAACTCTTCCACCTATATAGAGCATCTTCAATTCTACTGAGCACTGGGAGGTAATTAAGTTTGTGCAAATGTTTAAGGTCATTATCTACAGTTATTCCAAGATATTTTATACCATTCGGAAGCCACTTGAATAGGCTTGTTTGCTGGAACTCGGTGTAATCAAAATTCGTTAGTGGAATAATTTCATTTTTTTTCCCCCAGTTCTATCCTGAAAGTCCTGAAACATCATAAGCGTTTAATAGAGTCTGTAATTTGGCGAGGGAGTTGCAGGGTCTGTTATGTACAGAATTACGTCATCTGTCAGGATATTAATTTTATGATTTGCTTGCCCTACTTTGAAATCCTTTATATCAGGATCGTGTCTAACTGCTGCGGCTAGGGGCTCAGTCCTGGAGACAAAGGGCATCCCTGTCGACTCGATCTACTCAGGGGAAACGCTGTCGAGATCTGTCTGTTAATGGTGTTTTTCTCCCGGGGTTCATGATAAAGGGTTTTTACCCAATTAATACAAAACTGGCCAAACCCAAACTTGGCCCAGACTTTAAATAAATGCAACCACTACAGCCTATCGAAGGCCTTTCATCATCTACAGCTACAGCTATACAGGGCCCAGTTTTAGATTTTGTTAGGTGGATCATATTAAAGAGCCTACATAAATTGTTAGCTGACCAGCATTTCAGAATAAAGCCACTCTGGTCTGGATGTATTAATTGTGGTAAATATTGGCCAAGCCTGTGAGCTGGGGCTTTAGAGTTCAAATTATAGTCTGAATTTAATAATGAAATAGGTCGAATTGAAGATCACTTAAATGGGTCTCTATTTTTTTGTGAATCACAGTGGCGGTAGAGAATGATTCGGGGGAAGAATTTCAATTCTAGATGCTAAGTTAATTACATCCATGATTAGGGGGATGAGTAGATCCTTAAATTCTATGTAAAATTCAGGGGGGTAACTGTCTTTTCCTGGTGATTGTAAAGAGCCCAGGGCCTTTTCAATTTCTTAGTGTGAAGGGGGAGATCAAGATTAATCTGGTCTTCTTGCCCAAGTTTGGGCAATTGGATGGTGGACAGAAATTCGTCAGTTTTTGTCGGGCCTTCTGGAGATTCTGATGTATATAAATTTGTATGAAACGGTTTAAATGTGTCATTCATTTCCATTGGATCATATGAGACTGAACCCATTTCAGTTTGAATTCAATTAATTGTCCTTAAGCCTACCAACGCCTGTTCGAATCCCCGTGTTACCTCCGGCTTGGTCGGGCATCCCTACAGACACAATTGGCCGTGTCTGAGGGTAGGAAGCCGGATGTGGGTATGTGTCCTGGTCGCTGCACTAGCGCCTCCTCTGGTCGGGCGGGGCGCCTGTTCGGGGGGGAGGGGTAGCTGGGGGGAACAGCGTGATGCTCCCACGCGCTACGTTCCCCTGGCGAAACTCCTCACTGTCAGGTGAAAAGAAGCGGCTGGCGACTCCACATGTATGGGAGGAGGCATGTGGTAGTCTGCAGCCCTCCCGGGTCGGCAGAGGGGGTGGAGCAGAGACCGGGACGGCTCGGAAGAGGGGGGTAATTGGACAGGTACAATTGGGGAGAAAAGGGGGGGGGGTCACAAAAAAAATTGTGCTTAAGCTTTCCTCTGTTCTCTGTTGCCAGGACAAAATTCTGTGTGCCTTGTCTCCCAGCTCATATTATCTTTGTTTAGTTTTTTAAATTGCTTTTCAATATGTGATGTATTGTATTTGAGCTCTTTGTTTACCAGTGATTGGAATAATTCCTTGGACCCAGACTGTTGGAACTTTCAAAATTTCTCCTTCCAATTCTTCTACTTCTGCCATGTATTTCTTGTTAATACATTTTGTAGAGGAGATCATTTGTCCCCTTCAATAAGCTCTTATATAGCGTGTCCCATAATGTAAACCTATTGGGAGAAGAGGCACAGTTTGTCTGACAGATTATCTCTATCTGGTCCCTAATAAACTCTCAGAAATCTGGTTTTTGAAGAAGGGTAGCGTTCAAACGCTGTCCATATAGTTGATTCTTCTGGCATCAATGTAGACAGGGTCAAAGGTGAATGATCCGGCAGGGATCCAGATAGCTTTTCCGATTCTACTGTTCTATATAAATTAGCTGCGTGGACAACAGAAAAAGGTTAATCCTGGTATGAGAGTTATGGGGGCCGGAACAGAAGGAGTAGTCTCTGGTTTGAGGGCGCATTTGTCTCCACACATCCATCAAATGAAGATCTCTAATAAAAGCCAAGGTGGTTTTGGCCGCTTTTGTTCTGGATACTGTCGAGGTTGACTTATCCGGAGTAGGATCCAAGCTGGATCCGACCAGAGGAGGTGCTAGTGCAGCGACCAGGACATATACCGACATCCGGCTTCCCACCCGCAGACACGGCCAATTGTGTCTGTAGGGGGCGCCCGACCAAGCCGGAGGCAACACGGGGCTTCGAGCTGGCGATCCCGTGTTGGTAGGCAACGGAACAGACCGCCACGCTACCCGGACGCCCCGGTAGCGTTTCTTAATAAGGGAAGAACAAGCGAGTCTCCTCTGCTCTAACGTTCCCCCGCCGCCATGAGGCGAGCTTCCTGGTCTTGGTCATGGTTTGGCGGGATCGGGATTTGCGCACCAGCGGACTTCAGTTGTTTGCCCCTGGGTCTCGAGGGCATGCTGCAGCTGCCTGACTTAATTGCAAGTGGGTTTGGGTCTTTATAAAGGTTTTTAAGTGAACTTGTTTGGCGAGCCCCTGTGCTAGTGTCTAACCCCCCCCCTCTCTCTCTCTTGTCCTGCTAGGACTCTTGTCTGAGACCACATCGCAGTGTGTGCCTTGTAAAAACTACAGACTGCACATGAAGAACAGCTTATCTAGGGGAACGTTTCACCAGCAGTCTTCACGTCTCCTTAAACAGCAGGGACTGACTGACAATTGTAACGGGGGCAGTCCTATGCTGTTCTATGCTGGTCAGCCTGCTGCATGCCCGTCACTCTCATCATTAGCTCTGCGTTGTGTTCTAGTTGGGTGGGGCCCCAGGTGTTGTGGGGGGCCCTCAGTCTCTCATCATCATCATCATCATGATCAAAGAAGGAGGGGGGACACACAGGACTCTATTTGGCCCACCTTACCATTTATTTTGGTTTCAAACCCTTCGACAAACGTCCAGTCCTCCAGCGGGAGCGGTGTTTCCTACGGACGTGGGGGTCGAAGTTCAACCACTGCCCGGACTTCACTCGTGTGCATTAGAAGGAGAAACCGTCCACGGGACTCCGATGTAAGAAAGGATAAACAAGTATTTTATCCCACAGCTTGCAGTATCTTCTTACAGGGATACTCAGGGTTACGTTCTCCTTAACCAGCAAAACTGTCCTACCGTAAAAAAACACGCGTGGCTCGGCTCGATCGCTGCTTGAGACTCCTCCCACAAAACAAAAACGGCCTCTCCCGCGTTCCCTCTTCCGTGTACCCACAAGGCCTCTCTCTTAAAGCGACAGTACATGTATATGACGGTCATTATAAAACATACATAAAAGTAAATAATGACATAAAATAAAGTGTAGTAAACACAAATAACAGCACACAGACAGGATTTGGAGATATTTCATGCTCAAACAAAATAAAATAAAAACATTAATTTTAACCTGGTTACACTATGGTGATCTGTGACTCGGGAATACAACCACCACAAACTTGTTACCCAGCATGCACCACGTCCACACTGTTACTGTGTTTGTTATTGCGTTGTGTTGCCAATTTGCAGCTCATTTTCATTGCACTATTATTAACAACATATTCTAGCGTGCATGGATAAGTTGACAAGTTGGTCCTTGGTTAACAAGTCAGACCCTTTAGTCGACTGGGTAATGTTGTCGCTTGCGGAGCGGGAGACGCGGGTTCGCGTCCCGGCTGTGGTGACGGTCCCCCAGACTGCCCCCCGAATTCGCTACAATATCAAACGCACAATTGCACATTACGGTATACTCAGTGGAGCGTGCTAGCGTTATATTTGTCTTCCTTAATATTTGTGTTCAACATTTAAGTCTTATCTCTAAACATGAGCTTATAATTTTAATGGCTGCAGAAGCGATATAAACTGTGAATAACGATCCGGGGATAACTGAGGTCACAGTGGCTCTAGTAGGGTACAGCCACACCTCGTGCTTTATAGACTGGTATTTGGCTTTGAAATAAAACCCATTTAAATGTGGAAAAAGCTCCATAAATAGCTGTTATTCATCTGCTAATAAGGCGGCCAGGAATTTTGATGACCAAATAAAACACGAGCAAAGACAGAATTTGTGTCCTTGTGGTATCGAAGGTTTGATGCCGAACCTGACTGAACGGCGTGAGATGCCTATAGGAATAGTGCCCGGTGTTTCGAGCCTACGGTGTTTTATTTGCATTGCTTTCGACTCTGTCATGTTCTTCCGGTCTCCTTGTAGCACACATGCACGCGCACACAGGCAGATAAAAATGGAGGATATTGGCAGTTCGTCAACAGAAAAGCAGTCCGCTCGTCCCTAATGACCTCCTGACTGGGATGCACTTTCCTCCTTTCTACAAACAAAGAAAAGTAAGGCGACACAGGCGGCATGGTTCATCTCTACGAGGAGCAAAGGTTGTAAGCAAGTGTGGAGTTGTGAAAGTCGGTTATGCCTCCCGCTGATCATTTATTCAGCTTGTGGCAGAAAGAAAGCCTACGATTTGCAAAGAGCTAGTCGTGCCGTTTCTGCAGGCTCTGTTTTGCCCAACGCTACGCCAGTGAAGCCGGAGAAAACAGCTCTATGGCGTGCAGGGTTGTGTTATTATCCAAGTATAAACAGTGTACCATGGACTCTCCGCCCTCCTGTCTTGTCACATAGTGTTGCTGCAGCTTCCCATACCCATGCAGCTGCTGCATATCAGCTAAAGTGAAACTCCAGGAGTCTCCTGTCTGCTAGATCTGTGTCAGTGCCCTGTATCATTTCTGCACGTCCGCCACGGTCCCTGCAGGGGGGTGGTGGGTCAGGGTTGGGGGGGGGTCTATTCCTCACCCCTTTCACCGCCTCCTTATTAAAGCCTTAGTTAATGGAAGTTCTAAACAGTTCAGATACTCACGGTAGTCCCGAGAAAGCAGTCGCTGCAGGAGGAAAAACAGGGAAAAAATCAAGACTGAAGAGCAAGACGGGTCAATGCAAACGCCCCCAAAGCGCCAGACAAGCAGGATCTTTATTCTGTCTCCCCCCTTTTCACCAACGTCACACAGCACTGGACCAGGAACCAACTGGTGTGTTTCAGAGAGGGGAGGGGAGGGCGAGGGGGGGAGTTAATGTTGGGAGACAGACTAAAACGGTGCAAGAAAACAACCAAAGAGACCCGTGAGACATGTCTGCCACATGCTCTCTTTTTCTCTTATTTTCTTTCCCTCGTCTCTGCTCACACTTCTGGTCTTCTTTCTGGTCTTCTTTCTGGTCTGCTTTCTGATCTGCTTTCTGATCTGCTTTGCTTTTCTCACCTTTCTGACAAACCAGAAGGAAGCAGGCCTGGGAACAGAAACAGAGAAACAGTACCACTTTGGGTAAGGTTAAATAAGGACGGGGGGAGGGGGGGGGTGGACGACTATATGTCAATGTGTCAAGAACATGTGTGGGTTTCAGCATTTTCTACGTGAGGGACCACATTTTGCCCTCTCAAGCCCACATCGCCACACGGCCCAAGTGTAGCTTTGCACCAGGTCCGCCTCACCCCATAGCTGCTGGGCTGTGAGCCCGACTGGCTGGCTGGCTGGCTGGCTGGCTGGCTGACTGGCTGGCTGGCTGACTGGCTGGCTGGCTGGCTGGCTGGCTGGCTGACTGTTTACTGGTGGTGGTGGCGGAGGAGGAGGCAGTGGTAAGAGCTCCACAGGTCAACCAGCAGTCCAGCAGAGAATGTGGGGAAGAGGGAGGAGAGAGGGAGGAGACTGACAAGGGTGGTCTAAGGACAGGCCTCTGACAGCATTCCCTCGATAGCAGAGCCCGGACTGAACGCTGGTTGGCTGTGGCAGCTTCCCAAGATGCTCTTAACCCGTTCCTGCTCCGGCGGATCCTTCTCTGACACACTCACTTGCTTGTTCCTCTCTCATGCTCCAGATTCCCCGCTGGTTTTGACTCCTTTCTTTCTGCGTTCTTTGCTCCCTGTCCGTATTGTTTTGTCTTTCTTTCTGTCGGTCAGGCTGTCTCTCTAGAGTTATCGGTGATCTGAGATTTGTTGTTTCACAGGGTTGATTCCTCCGTGTTGATTAAGCGAGAGGACGTGTTTGACTGTACGATGAGCATGTTTGACTTTGGGATCGTGAGTTGTGTCTCACTGTCTGGGTGATCTGTCCTCATAGCTCTTCCTGGAGGTGGGCCTGGGGTGAATTTGGATGAGCAAAACGTAACGCTGACATCTGTTCAAGTAACCAACGAATGCTTGTGTGTGTGTGTGTGTGTGTGTGTGTGTGTGTGTGTGTGTGTGTGTGTGTGTGTGTGTGTGTGTGTGTGCGTGCGTGTGTGCGTGCGTGTGTGCATGCACTGCCACAACTAAAAAAAGCCTGTTTAGTCTCAGGATCGTTAAACTGAACTTCCTGTTGCTCAAACAAATTCAGTTATGTGTTTCACTGAAAGTCTGGCTTCTCTTTCTGTTGGCCGGTACAACGTCCTGTCACCTGTCACGCTGCACAGAGGTTATAACCAGCTGTGTCACAGGCTCAAAGTCAAGGTTATAACGCTTGCTATGTTTCCTAACCAGTGTTACCATGGCTCACCTGCAGCACCGCATATCTGTCACCGGTGGACACATCCAGCAGCAAAGCCTTCAAACTTGGGCAAAGGTGAGAGGATTTTTATCTCGAAAGTGACTTCAGAATCAGAACCAGAATCAGAATCAGAATCCGAAACACTTTATTTGTCGTTTCATTTCATGCACTTGTGCACATGAAATGAAATGAAACATCATTTCCCCCAGCCCACAGCAGTGCAACACAATGACAAAAACACATCCAAAAGGTACAAGAACACACATATCCAAACTAACACACATATCTAAACTGAAAAAACAAAGCCACTGTCCAGGAGAACGAACCCCAGCCGGGATGACTGTCGGAACTGCCGGTCTGCATGGGCTAGCAGTTAGCTTAACCTGCCCCCTCTTCCGCGTCCTGTCAGGCCGCCCTCGGTCAGGGCCGTGGTCCATGTGCCTACACGATGCAACAGACCAGGCTCCCTCAGCCGATCCAACGCCAGCTCTCCCAGCCAGACACCTTCAACACACCTTCCCGCACTCCACACGACGACACTAAAAACACAGTCAAGGCTAGGCGAGGCCGCCACCAGACCGCCCTCGGTGTTATCAGAACCGCCGGTCTGCAAGGGCTAGCGGTTAGCTTAGCTTACCCCGCTTCCAGCCTGCCCCGCGTCCTGTCAGACCGCCCTCGGTGTTACCTCTTTGGGCACAGCTCCAGGCCAGGCCGCGGTCCCTGGGCCCACAGGACGCAGCAGACCAAACACTCCCAGCTGATCCACCGCCAGCTCTCGCAGCCATCAAACGAAGACAAACTTACACGCAGACGTGGACAAAGACACTGCATGGACGGTCCTGGGCGAGGCCTCCGCCAACGTGAATTTGCGCCGCCATCTTCCCGTCTCAAAGCACAAGCCACAGCTTGTTTTTCCCTGTATTACCACTGTATTGGCAGAGCACAGCTGCATCACTGATAAACATTGCTGATATGACACAACCCTTGAGAACATCCAGTGAGCTGGACATATTCACTTACTTTCCCTTCGTTTGTCAGTCGGCGCAGCACCCGAGGAAAGTAGAGGGCATTACCCTGATAGCGAGTAGCACAAAAAGCTGTTCATGTGCTCGTTTTTAAAGTCGGTGTCATCGGCGGTCACCTGGGGTCGAGTATGACTGTCCTCCTTCTAGGCCTTTGCGGGTATCCTTGCAGGAGCACACCTGTGCGTGACAGCTTTTTATGCGTAGTGGCTGATGTGCCTGCAGCCACCACACAGTCCTTGGCAGGGGGTGGCCAGAGTCCAGTGGCATAGAGAACCAAGACGATCGGGGACCACCTTCTGTTGCAGCCTTGATCCACCTTCACTGCCGTTTTTTTGGGGGGGAATCCCCCCCATACATGTAGAGTCGCCAGCCGCTTCTTTTCACCTGACAGTGAGGAGTTTCACAAGGGGGACGTAGCGCGTGGGGGGGATCACGCTACCCCCCCCCCAGTTCCCCCTCCCCCACGAACAGGCGCCCCGACCGACCAGAGAAGGCGCTAGCGCAGCGACCAGGACACATACCCACATCCGGCTTCCCACCCGCAGGCACGGCCAGTTGTGTCTTTAGGGACGCCCGACCAAGCCGGAGGTAACGGCAATCACCGTGTTGATAGCAACGCCACCCGGATGCCCCTTCACTGCCATTGTGACCTGGAGACATCTTCCACCAGTTCCACCGCTGAGGTCTTTGTTGGTTCATGCTTCATCTGGAACCTCCCCCTTGACCTATCCGCGTTGTGTGACCCTACCAGGAGCCAAGCTCTGGACAGCATAGCTCTTGGGATTATTGGTACATGCAAGCTTCTCCACCACAAGGTGGTGATCCAGGAGAAGTTTAAAGTCAGACTGCAAACATGCTCATAGAAAAACAGATGCAGAGTTGTGCAAGTTAACGTGTTGGGCGTAAGCACAGCAGTTTCACATGCAAAACAAGGTCAGTGGAAAAATTAGGACAGTGTAGAGGAGGAAGATGTTGGTGATATTTGTGGACCATGGAGGTAAGCCACATTGAATTTATTATTGGAGCAACCTACAATGTACTTCCAACACCACAAAACCTTAACCAGGAGGTAGGTGAAGATCCAAGTTGTCAATTGCGTGCAGGCACAGCTACATTTATGCACGTTTTGTAAGGCTGTGTTGTTAGTTTAGCACAGGGTTGCTACACTTGGTGTCATGATAAAGTTCTCAAATGTTAAGTTCGGAAGTTAATTCGGCCTCTTAGTAAAGAAAACAGAACAGTTGGTTTTGTGCGGGGGTGCCAGAATGTCACAGGACAGGCACACAGTCATAACCTTGGTAAATGGGGGAGGGCGAGGAACTTGACATTTGCTACCAGATGTTGGCACGTAGCTACAGGTCCCACTGATAACTGAGTCCGATACCCTGCGACCTGATATGGTCTTGTACTCAGAGGAGGAGTGCATAGTATATTTAATCAAATTAACAACTTCGTTTGAAGACACCGCTGAGGTAACCATTGAGAGGAAGATTTCAAAGAATGCAGAGTTGGTAGCCGAGTCAAGGGGCTCATGTTAGACCGGTTGAAACAGGTCTTAGTTGATTTGGCTACAAACCGACTAAGACCTTTCTGCTGGAAAATTGGTGTTCGGTATCGTAGATCCTGCTGATAGTAAGGTATGTAGGCGGACACCGAGGAGGCCCGTATGAACCAGTGCCACTGAGCATGCATTAAGGATGCCAGGGGGTTTAGTTACTGGGTGGGCCCTTATGGTGCTGGGGGCAGCTTTTCAAAGTAACACGCAGTATAGTGGTAGATGGACGGTGTTGAATATGGGAATAGGGTTGGGTTGGGTTGGGGGGGGGGGTCTGGGATGCCACAACTCACGTTTGAGCCTTCTGGAGGTCTTGTGGGCCTAATTCACTGAAATATTTGTGAGATGAAGGAAGATGCCTGCATTCTTAGTGGCTGTCTTAGTTTGGTAGCCAACTAGGCCATTAGAACAAAGCCAGAACGCCTCTTTGTTTTGTCATTGTTCAGCTGTTTTTGGTTACAATGAATGAGTTCTCTGCATGTAACCCATCCCATTGTACAGGAGCAGTGGGCAGCTGCAGTACCCGGGGACCAACTCCAGTTCTTCTTTCCATTACCTTGCTCAGGGGCACAGGCAGGAGTATGAACCCTAACATGCATGTCTTTTTGATGGTGGGAGGAAACCGGAGGACCCGGAGGAGACCCACACAGACACGGGGAGAACATGCAAACTCCACACAGAAAGGACCTGGCACGGCCCGGGGTTCGAACCCAGGACCTTCTTGCTGTGAGGCAACAGGGCTGACCACTGGGCCACCGTGCCGCCCAAACGTGGATCTATGTTAATGGAGATTTAGGACGGTGCTGCCTGATGTGCCTTGCTTAAATGCAGGGGCAAGTGGGTGAGGTTGTTTGGTCGACCTGGGCGTCCGTGAGTAGTCCTCTAACCGCACGAGGGTCTTCACACCAGAGCCTGTGTGCTGCGGAACGTACCTACACTGTGAGCACAGGGCGCGAAGAGGTGTTGCTTCCCACACCGCTAAATTATCTCCAGGTCTGTTCTAATGGTCTGGGCTACCATGGTCAGACTAAACAAACCTCACACGGGTCTTGCGCTGCAACGAGAAAAAACAAAAAACAAAACAAAAACTCGTGCATATTGGATTTGATGTGTTTCTAGAAGTTATTTATTTTTCAGTCAGTGCTTAATGTCTATGGACTTCAGCATTAATACAAATGAATTCAGCCTAGTTAAGGTCCTAATTGTAATTCTCACGCACACATATACACACACACACACACACACACACACACACACACACACACACACACACACACACACACACACACGCACACACACGTATATATATATATAAGCTATATTTTTGTGTTGTTCTGTGTAATATATTTCTCTTTAATGTGGACCTCTATCTATGCGTCTGAATAAAGTAAGATTTGATGGAATTATATATGTGTCCACTAGATGGCAGTAGCTGAACCTGATATCTGAGTAAGAATCAGTCAAAAAATGACGAAGCGTAATCAGAGAAGTAGTAAATCTTAAAATTAACATTTATGGAAAGAGGGTGTTGCTCGAAGACCAAAACTAATCAAAGGTTCCGTTTTCCATTAACCGCGTTTATTAATCAGTTTATTCATCAGTTTATTCATCAGTTTATTCATCGGTTTAGTAAAACCACAAGTAACATGTCATGAGTTGAGTCTGACAGAGATCCAGGTACCACCTGTACTAACAGAAGTTCCCCTTAGAGGTGGATGACGTGTGTGGGTCCTGCAGGCTAGCTGATGACCTTACTGACTGATGACCTTACTGACTGGTGACCTTACTGACTAATGACCTTACTGACTGGCGACCTTACTGACTGATGACCTTACTGACTGGCGACCTTACTGATTGGCGACCTTACTGACTGGTGACCTTACTGACTGATGACCTTACTGACTGAGGACCTTACTTACTGATGACCTTACTGACTGATGACCTTACTGACTGGCGACCTTACTGACTGAGGACCTTACTGACTGGCGACCTTACTGACTGACGACCTTACTGACTGATGACCTTACTGACTGAGGACCTTACTGACTGATGACCTTACTGACTGGCGACCTTACTGACTGAGGACCTTACTGACTGAGGACCTTACTGACTGATGTCCTTACTGACTGGCGACCTTACTGACTGAGGACCTTACTGACTGAGGACCTTACTGACTGAGGACAAAAGAGCATGGTGGAGTCTAGAGGCGTTAGGTGGTGTGTATATGTAGATCGGGGTGGAGTAACGAGCTGTTAATCTGTCATGATACTGCTCAAATCTGCTTCTAATGCAGCATCACAACCACACACACAGCTGCAGAGCCAGGCCGGGCCAGGAGGCCGGGCCAGGAGGCCGGGCCAGGAGGCCGGGCCAGGAGGCCGGGCCAGGAGGCCGGGCCAGGAGGCCGGGCCAGGAGGCCAGGCCTGGCCAGGCCATCAGCATGTTCTAGATGTTTCTCTGTCAGTGGTATCTGAGTGCTGACAGACCGAGAGACAGATTTGTTAAGTATTTTAATTTCCCAGGAAAAAAAATGAAAATCTTACGACTTTATTCCTCGGACATGTGACTCAGATACTGTGTCCGTTAGGCCTTTTCACAACGTTACAATGCACACACACACACACACACACACACACACACACACACACACACACACACACACACACACACACACACACACACACACACACACACACACATGTGCTCAGTCAGTATAACACATGTCCCTAATTTACTTATGTAAATTAAAGATAACCATGACAAGGACCCCCCCACACACACACACACGCTCTGATACCTTTTGTCCTTTCTCGCTCCTGTCCCCATTGTTCTCCTCTCCAAACCCGCTTTGAGCCCCCCTCCCCCCGCCTCCCCAGGCCTCTTCTTGTCCCAGCAGATTTGGGGATGTGGCTCCATGTCTCCAGAGGGAATGCTGCGTGCAGCCTCCACGCTGGCCTCGGGTTCTGACAATAAAATGCAGGGATGAAGACTGGAGGGGGGGACTCATCCCACCGAGCGCCGGCTCGGGGTCAGTCTGGCGGCACGCCTCCGCCAACCGCCAAGCGGGCCCAACGGAGCATCCTGAACCAGCGTTCTGCAACATGTATCCCAACTGACAAGAGGCCGGTGAAGCCCACCGCCCACTGACACCACACTGACACCACACTGACAGCAGCTCGGTGTCGGTGAGATAGCTGCCTTGCTCTTTCCTCTCCGTGTGTTTAAATGAGCGCATTGTCCCTTTAATGACGTCATCTCACCCTGCAGGGGAAGGAGTGTTCCGGTAACACGCTTCTTGTGTTTCCACCATGGTTCCAGTGAACGAGTGTATGGATCCTGCGGCAGAATCTCAACTTCCTGTCTGAAACACTGTCAGACTCGTCCAGCGAAGTGTGAGAGAGAGAAAGAGAGAGAGAGAGAGAGAGAGAGAGAGAGAGAGAGAGAGAGAGAGAGAGAGAGAGAGAGAGAGAGAGAGAGAGAGAGAGAGAGAGAGGAAGAGAGAGAGAGGGGGAGAGAGGGAGAGAGAGGAAGAGGGAGAGAGACAGGGAGAGACAGGGAGAAGGAGAGGGAGAGAGAGGGCGAGAGAGAGGGAAAGAGAGCGAGAGAGAGCGAGAGAAAGAGAGAGAGGGACAGAGAGAGGGAGAGAGAGAGCGAGAGGGGGGAGAGGGACAGAGAGAGGGAGAGAGAGAGAGAGAGGGACAGAGAGAGGGAGAGAGAGAGAGAGAGAGGGACAGAGAGAGGGAGAGAGAGAGGGGGGGGGACAGAGAGAGGGAGAGAGAGAGAGAGAGGGACAGAGAGAGGGAGAGAGAAAGCGAGAGAGAGAGCAAGAGGGGGTGAGGGAGGGAGAGAGGGAGAGAGGGAGAGAGACAGAGAGGGAGAGAGAGAGAGCGAGAGGGAGAGAGAGAGAGGGAGAGAGAGGGAGAGAGAGAGCGAGAGAGAGGGAGAGAGAGGGAGAGAGAGAGCGAGAGGGGGGTGAGGGAGGGAGAGAGAGAGCGAGAGGAGGGTGAGGGAGGGAGAGAGGGAGAGAGAGAGAGAGAGAGAGGGAGAGAGAGAGAGAGAGGGAGAGAGAGGGCGAGAGGGAGAGAGAGAGAGAGAGGGAGAGAGAGGGAGAGAGGGGGGAGAGAGCGAGAAAGAGGGAGAGAGAGAGAGAGAGAGGGACAGAGAGAGGGAGATAAAGAGGGAGAGAGGGACAGAGAGAGGGAGAGAGAGAAGGAGAGAGACAGAGAGATGGCACGACTCTCACTTGTCACTCATGGGGACGTATCTGTAATGAACCCTTAATTCCTCTGGCACGGGGAATGTAGGTCAAGAACGTATAAGAACCGTGTGTGTGTGTGTGTGTGTGTGTGTGTGTGTGTGTGTGTGTGTGTGTGTGTGTGTGTGTGTGATATCACATGCCCTCAGACTTGGACCTGCCCATGTCTGCCCCCTGCCTAAGCTGTTCATGCCCATGCTTGCTGGATTTGGCCTTCCTCTAGAGCCCCTTTCTTCTTCTGGCTCCCTGAACCTTGGCAGAGCATGACTGTGTTGTGTGTGTGTGTGTGTGTGTGTGTGTGTGTGTGTGTGTGTGTGTGTGTGTGTGTGTGTGTGTGTGTTTGTGTGTGTGTGTTGTGTGTTTCTGACGAGAGTTTGCATAATTTTGTCCATCCCCTTCGCTTCAAACTCCCGAGGCATTGTGGGTAAGTGGGTCAGACTCCCATCACTCCCAGGCTAATGATGCCCCTCTTCCTCCTCTCTTCTCAACCCCCCGCCCCCCCCCGCCTGCTGCCATATTCTGCCCTGTTGCTTTGTGTTGCAGTGTGTGTGGGGGGGGGGGGCTGTGCCCTCACCCCCTTACTGGCGCCGGTTCAAAGCGGGTGCTGGTGCATGACTGAGGATGAAAGGAGTTATGATACGCTGTGATCGAAGGCTTATTTCTGCATAAATGATACACAACCCGAGCTGCTGCTGTATAACAACCAGTCTGCGCACATTTTATGAAAATGCTAAATCACGCGCATGCTGCAGCGCCTCCACTCGCTCTCACTCCAGTCTAGATGTGACTGGCTGCACTTCCTGCTTTGCTTCTACGGCCACCTGACAAGTGGAGGGGATCACAGTCCAGCACTGTGGAGAGATTCCTCTCGGAGAACCTGCACACACACACACACACACACACACACACACACACACACACACACACACACACACACACACACACACACACACACACAACTATGCAACATACACAGCATACACATAGTTGTGCATACACATAATGTATGCACAATTACTTTCCAGGTTGTGGCATTGCCAGTGGGGATATGTGGCGAGGATAGGTCTATGGACTGGTGTAGGGATATGTGGTGGGGATAGGTGTATGGACTGGTGTAGGGATATGTGGTGGGGATAGGTCTATGGACTGGTGTAGGGATATGTGGCGGGGATATGTGTATGGACTGGTGTAGGGAAATGTGGTGGGGATAGGTGTATGGACTGGTTTAGGGGAATGTGGTGGGGATAGGTGTATGGACTGGTGTAGGGAAATATGGTGGGGATAGGTGTATGGACTGGTGTCGGGATATGTGGTGGGGATAGGTGTATGGACTGGTGTAGGGATATGTGGTGGGGATAGGTGTAAGGATATATGGTGGGGATAGGTGTATGGACTGGTGTAGGGATAGGTAGTGGGGATATGTGTATGGACTGGTGTAGGGTATTTGGTGTGGATAGGTGTATGGACTGGTGTAGGGTATTTGGTGTGGACAGGTGTATGGACTGGTGTAGGGCATTTGGTGTGGATAGGTGTAGACAGGTGTATGGACTGGTGTAGGGTATTTGGTGGGGATAGGTGTAT